>NW_028324300.1:16701939-16916976 GCF_058129835.1 Hydra viridissima
AAAGTGCGTCATTTCGACCTCATCAGATAACTTCCGTATTTAACATACAAGTTTTTGAAAGTTAATTCACTTTTCCACTTTCATTTGAAACAGTTGTAACAACTGCGATACTTGAAGCGTAACCACATCTTTGCCATGATTCCATCGAGTTCAAATAAATGTCTCTAAATGTTTTATCTGTAGAACTTATATAATCCGTTGTATTTTTCATGCTTTACATGCTTTTCATGCTTTTCAAGCTTCATCAATCAATTATAGATAGACATCCAATACTGTATGTGCAGCGTTTTATTGTAGCCATTTTTTTTCAAAGGTAGTTTTTTGTTCATAATTCATCAAAGTTTTCCTAATGCTAAACACCCTTTACCCATTCATAAAACAGAATGAGGAGCAGTTTCAAAAAGAAAAAGAAATCTTTTTATGTCTAAAATGATTTAGACATTAAAAGATCTATTTCATCAAAAATTTGCTTCTTTAATCATGCTTTTTTATTTTTCTTTTTTCTTTTTGATCTTCCCACTATAATTTAACAAGAAAAATGAACCATTTAAGTTTAAAAACAGGTGCTCGATTGGAGCATTAAACAAAAAAGCAAGTTAATTTATGCAACAAAATTAAATCAATAAACAAGAAGTTGTTAGGTGACAGAAACGTATTACACGAGTTTTTTGCAACGTAGCGGAAACGTTAATCTTTTAAGTCATAAACGTTCCATCAGGTAACGGTTGAAAATCATGATTATTTAATTGGAAACGTTCAATTAAATAATCATGATTTTCAACCCTTTCTTAATAAACTATGCTTGTGCACGCTGAAACTCTTCGAGAACTAGATTTGTATCGCCGACCCTTTTCCTATTTAATATTTGCTGCCATTCTTGTTTGGTATCATGCCAGTTGTTGCTCGGGAGAGATTTCTATACTTCAAAAAAGCTCCTATTCCCTCCAATTAAAACATAACAAATTGACATTGATCAATAAGTCGACGTGATAGTGCATTATAGAATGTCACTATCACGTCGACTGTTTTACATTAAAATATTCTTAAAAAGAAAAAAGGTATCCTTCTCTGAATTCAAAACACTGAACTTTTATTTCAAATAACCATGTAGAGGATGAGAAATTTCTTCCTATCGGTCGATAAGAAGAAATGTCTTATCCTCTTCATGGTCTCATCCTTTTCAAGGTCTCATCCTCTTCACGATTTCATCCTCTTCACTTATTTATCATAGAAGATTCAATCTCAGAAAAGGAGATCATCTCAATGCAGTCCTTCGAGAAAAGTTTTAGGGCCTTTTGAACATCCATTTCTCTATTTCTCTAAAAGTGCTTTGCTTTACTAAGTACATGGTTAGTACATGCATAACAAAGTAGTTCTCCTGCTAATCTTATGTACAATTTTACAAAGCTAGATTGGCTCAATGAGGATGGATAGTTATACGCAATATAAACGTACTAGACAAAAATACGCTAAAAAAAGAAGAGTATAAAAAAGGTGTTGAATAAAAGCTCAAGTGCTTGCATGCGTATAAGCGCGTTGTTCACGTTTCACCAAGATAGCAGCGCACGAGGCACACCAATTCCGAAGACCCTCGGTACCGCCATCATCCCAACCCATTTCCGCAGGGAAAATAGTTTAATAAAACAAACAAGCATACTTAAAAATATATTTTTAAATACAATCTTTTCCTTTGCTGATCATTATAAGATCTCTTCTTTAATTGCTACGTAAGGAAAGACTTTGTTTTGTATTTGGTTGCTATGTAAAACTTTACATTGGCTTTAAGTTATACACACCAGTAAGTTGAACTTTTGAAGAGTTTTTACGTTGATCGTTGGAATCATCAAACGACGCTGTTTAAAAAAAATAGTGAAAAGTATGCAAACAATTAAACATTAAGCAGCAAAAATTTATAAATTAAATTAGCTTACAATTATTAAATCAGCAGATCAAAACAGCTTACAATTTATAAAATCCAAACTATGTATGCTGCTTTTATGATATTTTAAAGATAAAGAAGTCCATAGAGAACGCCATCTCAAACTCTTTAACGAAATTGCAAAGGCTAAAATCATACCTACAGCAAGAAGAGCAAACACCCATGTTAAGCCAAGTAAAGTGCTAAATGCAAAAGCGATGCGAGAGGATTCAAAAACACGCCTATAACTATTTCTTTTAGCATGGTTTGCCGACAACATTTTTGTTTCCCGAGTGCCTAACTTTACCATAACCAAAATGAGAACAACAAAATTCATAGCTAGTATTACGGCAACCGGAAATAAAACCCCGAAATAGAATGCATATCCATGAATAAGACAACTACAAGTAAAAAACATTTTAAAAATAGTTTGAACAGTTATTGAATTACACACGGTGCGTCATCATTAAAGTTGAAAAATTGTCGTAACATCAGGTGTGTCATTTTGCTCATCAATCTTAAGCATCGGTGTTTGGTTTTTCCGTTAAATGAGAATTAACTATAAACATTAACATCAGTCATTTGAATTAATGAAGTTTACATTAGTTTATGTATTTAAAAAAAGTTATAGAATTCCATAAAAACCTATTTGGTTCCGACATTACATAGCCCTCTTTAAATCAAACTTTTAAAATATTCCGGAATAGTGCCAAACAAATTTTTATATGCATATAAATTGGCACACAAAAAACTTTTGCTAGCTTAATTACATAAAGGTTCTATTTAAAAAACTTCAGAAAATTCAAATCAGCTTAAAATACAGATCCAGAAGTTCATACTTCATTTGTTTTTAACGGAAAAACTGAAGCTTGATTAGAAGCGTAATTAAAGAAAATCAATTATTTTTTTAAAAATAAATTATTGAACATCACGTGCAGTTTGTCATCGCCAAAAGATTTATTTTCAACTCCAGCAGAAACTGCGACAATGATTAGTGGAACACCTGAAAATAACACGAAAGTTAACCACGAGATATCAATAAAAATACTTTAGTCACCAATAATATTTAAGCTTATTACTAAAACAAAATATTTAAATCGATGTGAATAAAGAGTTCTAATGAAAACCAATCACAATCGACAGAAAAGTTGCACAGATTTAAAAAGTAATGGATGTAGGTTTAAAATTTTTAACTTTGTGTTACAATTTCTTCAATTTAAAACTTCAAATACAAATAAGCGCATTTAAAATTTTTGCAATATTTATCTATACTATTTATTCAATCATAATCATTAGGAAAATTAAAATCAAGTACGAACCCCAAGCAATTCTGAAAGCTCTACGAATGAACTTTACAGAATCGATGCTTTTAAAAATAGACACAAACATTCGGTATAAGTTCAGAGCTTCAACTGCAGTCCAGAAAAATGTTGCCAGGATAAAGTACTGCAATAATCCAGCAAATACACCGCAACTAAAATCGGACTTCGATCTACGCTCTGCTCCAGCGAGAAATAACACGAGTAGTGTCATTAACGAAATACATTGATAAAAGAGAATCTTTTGAGGGAGTTTTTGACGCAGTTTTCTATAAAATAAAAGCTGGGGTTCTGAAAAAATATTACATTTATAATGAAATTCTTCTTTTTTTTTAAAAAAAAAAAAATAATAATAAAAATCCTTTAACGAAAAAACTTGTTGCCAAGGAAAAAACGTGCTTGTTGCCAAGGAACAACTTTTATTTAATCCACATAAGCCGTTCTCTCTCTAATAATATTTTCCATAAAAAGTTTCGTGAACTGTATTTGGCTAAGAATTTTACAAAACTACGAACTGTATTTGGCTAAGAATTTTACAAAATAACATCCAACAGTAGTCTGAGATAATGTTTGCTTAAAAATCCTATTGCTTTTTGTAAAATAAAAACTTGTCAACATAATCTTTTTTTAAATAGGAAGTAAACTTTCCAATCGTTTCATATATAACATCTTCTTCTTATATAAACTTTTTCTTGGTTACACAAAAACCTCCCAAAAAACAATAAAGCCCATTAAAAATACTGCTGGTGAAAAAATCTTCAAATTTCCAAAATAAAGACCAGCGTTTAGCAAGGTAAAGGCCTGCCTTTAATTTTAACTTTAAGTACTTTTTCATCTAAGTAATTTTCATAAGCTGATGCAAAGCATTAACTTCATAAAATTACTTATTTAGCTATATATACTGCTAGCTTCCGCATGCACTCGCATAGAAGTCAAAACTGCCACTTCAACTTGACTACATTTTCAATTTTTTTATTTTGGCTTATTAAATATAGAACTAGTTTCAATTCCGTCTTAGCAAACACATTTCTTCTCGTTGGCGTCATATGTTTCGCTGATTTCTGTATTAAAACTGGAACATTCTGTGATGCCAACAATACCACAGTTATTGAGTAGCCTGAGTGTCAAATGTTAAAGTCTACCAAAAAAGATGTAAGATCTAAGGAAACAAACGAGGAGTTACTATTGCAGTCAAAATACCGAAACGAAAAATGCAAAATAAGGCTGTGAGAGGTTTTGACCTTTCTTTATTGAGTCCTTATCAATATGATATTCATGAGAAAAAGAATTTTTTTTTTTACTTTGTCGTTTGTTTGTACACTTATATGAACTATCCAAATCTCATTTAAATGGTCAGGGGCAAATACGCAAACTTGAAAAATATTGCATGGAGACTTTCAGAACATGATGTTCAGTCATTTTGAGGATGTTGGTAATAATAATAATAATAATAATAATAATAATAATAATAATAATAATAATAATAATAGTAATAATAATAATAATAATAATAATAATAATAATAATAATAATAATAATAATAATAATAATAATAATAATAATAATAATAATAATAATAATAATAATAATAATAATAATAATAATAATAATAATAATAATGATAATGATAATGATAATAATAATAATAATAATAATAATAATAATAATAATAATAATAATAATAATAATAATAATAATAATAATAATAATAATAATAATAATAATAATAATAATAATAATAATAATAATAATAATAATAATAATAATAATAATAATAATAATAATAATAAAAATAATAATAATAATAATAATAATAATAAAAACAATAATAAAAATAATAAAAATAATAATAATAATAATAATAATAATAATAATAATAATAATAATACTAATAATAGTAATAATAATAACAATAATAATAATAATACAACTATTAAAAGTTATGATAATTATAATAATTACAGTAACAACAATTATAATAATTATTAATCATAAAAATAATATTAGCAATAATAATCATATCTACAAGAGAAAACATCAAAACACTTTCTGTATCTTAATAAGTATTCTTTCTTATTAGTAACGTTTTAAAATGACAATCTTCTCTAACTATACAGAAATGATTCTCTAACTATACAGAAATGATTCTCTAACTATACAGAAATGATTCTCTAACTATACAGAAATGATTCTCTAACTATACAGAAAAAAACATTTAAGGGAAGTATAAATTTAAATTGTTTTTCTTAGATTTTGTTAAACACTTTTTTAAAATATTTTATTGTAACAACAAAAACCAAGCTCTTAAAAAGGAAAAGAATTATTTAACCTCAATAATCCAAGTGTCAGAACTGATATAAACAGAGCCCCTATTGAAATACCACATCCAATCCATGTCACAATTTTTAATTCTACAGGATTATAACCGCGCTTCGACGGATCAAGGATAAGTGCTAGGTTTGTAAGATGGTCGCATTCACATGACACTTCGATATGATTTTCATAGATTTTGCTGCAACCAGCATTTGACCAGCTATCTAAATTAATTAAAAGACAAATTAACTGTACAAAGAAATCAAGTTGCGTTCAAAACTCATTTAACAAAAGCATTTGAAAGCTAACCTAAAGTAGAGTTCCAAAAGTAACAATCCAGGTATCCACTTACATCCATAAGATCAGTCTTCTTAAAATTTAATTTTACAAGATTACCGTTCAGGTTGTTAACAGAATGTTCAGCAACGCTTGCAGAAAAGATGACGCTGGCAAATTTTCCAGTGTCATTCTTTGTTTCTCCTTTTTGATAAAAGTGAAAAGAGGCAAACTCATTATTTATCAAGAATAAGTCTGGTTTTTTAAATACAAATGAAAATATGATGTTATCCTCATCATCTAGTGCATTGCTGGGAACAAGTATTGAGGCATTTAAATCTGCTCCTAAAAAAAGGAAATGTACTTCTATTCTATAAAGAGAAGGTGCGCTGCATAGTTTTTAACTTCCAGTTAATTGTAACTTAAATGTTAAAATTATTAAAAAATACCGAAAGTATAAGTTGAAAAATGACTACTTAACGGGTGGGCCGAGTTTAAGACAAAATATTTAGCTAAATAAATCAATATTTACATGCAAGGAAGTCATTTTTTTATATACTGATTTATAGACATTTGAATATTCTTTCTAGATTTCTAAAAACTTTTAAATTATCATTGCACACTTGAGGAAATAACTCTTCCTTTGAAAATGTGTTTTCACTTTGGTTGGGCAATTGAGCAAAACCTATTTGGTAAATATTTACATGTTGAAAATATCTTATATGAAACAGTTTATCGGATCATCAATCGGTTTGAGAATAGTCTACTATATGAAAATAAAAAGAGAAGAAAAGGTCGTCTAAGTAAATTGAAAAAACAACAGCAATAGAAATTGAAAGATTTTACGGAAAATACTGCCTCAAAGAAAACTTGCTTAAAAGTTCTCACGGTCTTGCATTCGTCAAAATTTCAAATAGCTAGATTTAAAATATTACCAAAGACAACGCTCGCCAAAGTGCAGTCAACAGCAAACGAACCAAATGCCTAACAACTGTCGGAAACTGCAAAGGAGTTAGGGAAAGAAAGAAAACTTCATCGTGATTGATGACGTAAAAATGCATTTTCAGATTACAACATACTCGGGAATGCCGGTTTATATTCATGCAACATACTAACCAGTCTACCAGATGCAAGATTTAAATGAAAGGAGAAGTTTGCACCAAATGGTCCTTAAATGGCTAGCATTATCCAGTATAGCTTTTTTCGCGCCATATATAGCGCAGACCAAAGGTCCAGCGATCAATCCAGATGTGTATTGTCAAAATTGTTTGCCAAAATTGTTAAAATTTACCTACAAACATCATTTAATAGAGAAATTTTTTTTTTGGCCTTAATTAGCCAAGTCCTTTTATGCAAAAACAAAAACAGATTTGCTCAATAAGCACCATATACCTTCTATGCCGATAAATGTGAATCCACAAAATGTTCTGAATGCCAGGCCATTAGGAGATTTTTGGTCCATTTTGGGTAATATGGCTTTTGAGCAAGATTGGGCACAACAAATGCAAAACAGTTGGCGAACGGAATCAAATAACATTAAAAAAGTATTAATGTGAAAGTTGTCCAGACCATGACCGAAGGCGTATACAGTAATATACAAAAAATTGAAGAACAACGACCTTTTTTATTTTGTAAACAGTTAGCTATTTTAATCCCATTTTCATATCGTTTGATAAAATAATCCAAAAATGAATGAGAAAAGTGTCGTAGAAATGAGTATTTTATTTTGTCTCAAAACATTCGCCCCTCCTCCCCTTCCCCGTTATTTCTTTAGTCAATTTTCAAGAGGCAAAGACTTTTAAAAATATTTTACTTTTTTCATCACATGCTACTTTTTCGGTTATGTCTAAAAATATTTGCTTTTCAAATTTGTCAACTGCTTTAATGAAAATGTCTGTCTTTTTTACATTTGCAATTGCCAAAGCAAAGCTGTTGAGTAAAATTTTATACGACATTTTCAGTTCCTTGACTTCGTTAACAATCTGACCAACTAGTGCATCAAGAACTCCTAACAATTTTCTAGAAGAGTTTTTAGAAGTTTGAGCTTGGATAATAAAAGAGCTTTTGGCTGATAACATTTTGTCGATCACACCAAAAATGTCATTATAAAGCTAGCAAAAAAAAAGTAAATATATCCAAATGACTTAATTCAAGAATATAGAAAAGATAACTGTTACACCCAATAACAAAAAAAACAACTACAAACAACAAAAAAAAAAAAAAAGTTTATAAATAAAGATAAAATGTTAGAGTATGCTGTTGAAACAAATGGGCATATACATTTGAATATATTCAAAGGGCATTACATTTAAAAAAAAAAATCAAAAATTATTAGCAAGTTACATAAAAGTTCTTTTTGTATGCCACAGAATGTAGAAAAACTTATCTAATAAACTTTAATCTTTTTTCTGTTTTTGTTTGATTTATGAAGTTTGCATTACGAAGTCATCTATACAAAGAATAAGGCAGACAAATAATATTATTGACTTCAGCAAAAAAGATGATATTTTGGACTACAAAGAACAGGCAATAACGAAAACAGTAGTTTAGTGAAATATTCTATTCATGACTTTCTCACAACTTAGTTTAAAAATACAAATTTTGAAAAGTTTCACCTTAATGATAATTTTCAACTTTAATATTATTATACAGTAATGTGAAAAAGTTAAGAACCACAAAAGAAACAAATCATAATTTATTTTTATTTTTAAATTTTTTTTTAACCGAATATATTTTTCTGGTAAAAAAAATAATAATAATAAATTTTAGAAAATAGAAAAACAAAATAAAAAATAATAATAGAGATAAAAACTTTTAAACAAATATAAAAAATGTATTTAAAGTTTTATAGGTAATTTTTATTTAAAAAAAATTGTGAAAAAGTTAAGAACCACAAAATAAAAAACGATAATTTTTACCTAATACCGCGTAATTCTACCATGAATTTTTAAGCACTCATTTATACGATTTGGCATTGAGTCTATTAAATTCTCTAAAATATGTTAGAGAACATTTCCAAGTATTGCTGGTAAAATATTGCGCAACTCCTCAAGGCTCCTTGGTGCTTTCTTGGCAATCTCTTTATCAAGCCAACTCCAAAGATTTTCAATGCAATTTAGATCTGGGCTATTTGGTGGCCAAGTTAGACGCTCAATATTTTTACTTTCGAACCATTCAGAGACAATTTTAGCCCTGTGACATGGTGCATTGACTTGCTGAAAAATGAACGGAACGCTTTGCTCAAGTGCATCAATTGACGGTAACAAGTTGTTATTTAAAATATCGACATAATAAGTAGAGTTGAGTCGACCATCAAATAATTTAAACATACCAAGACCATAATATGTCATGCAGCACCATATTCCAACCGACCCGCTACCTTGTTTTGTTCTTTGAACGATACAATCGTGATTATATTTTTCTGAAGGCTGCCTGCGAATCATAATTGGGTTTTTTCGATTATCAACCTCGATATTCATCTCATCACTGAACATTCTGTCCTTCATTTTTGTTTAGACCATTCTTTGACGCTTTGGCAAAATTCTTTTCGCTTTTTTATTTGTTGTTTGGTAAGTTGCAGCTTTTTTCCATAACATATTGTTAGCTAATAGTTTCTTATGCACAAGTGATGCTAATGCTTGATGTCCATTTGAAAGCTTCCATTCCCTTCTTAATTCATGTGACGGCATGGTTCGATTTTTTTTTGCCAACCTGATTAAAAGGCGATTATCATTGGGTATCGTCAAACGCGGTCTTCCAGAACGATGGCGATTAACGTAAGATTTCGTCTCTTTGAATCTTTTGATATTGTTAGCACCGAACTATGTGATCGCTTTACTATTCTTCCAATTTCGCGAGCGGATTTACCTTCCTGGTGAAAATGCACCACTTTTACACGATCTTCATAGGTAATAGCTTTTCTGCTCATTTTTTCAAAAGGAAATACTGTAGCATAATTAATATATACTTTAACATTTAATGAAACACTGTTTACATCGCAAATTATGCGTTTAAAAGTTTTAACATTTTTCTTTAATTACAAAACAAAATATGAGGTAATTAATTGTTTTTTGTTATCATTTTCATCTTCCTTTTCTGAACTCAGTATTTCATTAAGGTAATATGGAACTTCAGCATTCATATTTGAGCTTATACATAGAAAAAAAAACCCTAAAAATCTTGAACACTGACACATGATGAGACATTCACTCTAATTCTATGAAGTTGCTAATTTTTAACACTGTTGTCAAGTTTCTCCACGCTAGTGTTAATCTTTATTGATGATCTCAAGGGTCGATTTTTAGTATGGCTAATGTTTAAAACAACAGCATCAGGAAGAAATGAATAAATTAGCACTAGGTCTGTGGATACAGAATTGTGGAGTCTGTGATTTTTTGGGGGCTTCTGATTAAAAACAGGTAATATTATTTGTCTTAATTTTCATTAATATAATTCAACCTGTATGAAATAAAGCAACAAAAGTTTTCGTTACCCATGATTACGTTGGAGCATTTAAGAGTAGCCATAATTTTAGTGCTTTCTTCATCTCGCAGATGAGCACTAGAATAATATAAGCAAACAGGGATGTTGACAAACTTTTTCCATCAACTATAATGGGATATCTATGTTTTTGTGCAGTGAAAAAAGGAAGATGCAATTGTTTGTCTTCATGTATGACTTTCAGTAAACATTTAGTAGTTCACTAACAACTTTAAGTTAAATGTTATGCAAAGTTTTGAAAAGTTTGTGGTTTCATTCTGCCTAAACCTATACCATAAACATCGCTTCGAACATGAGAAAATCAAAATATTTCTTCATGTTGCCTCCTGTGAATTTGAATATTTTGTAATAACTAAATACTGGAGACACCGTTAGGGTTAGGAGGCACCCTAATCTTTTGAAGTTTAAAACTCTCTTGAATTTAAAATTGAACTTACATCACGACAAGCAAGTAAATGCTTTATCAATATTTTGAAAAAAGACAATATTGAATATTTATTTGAAACGTTTACTTTCCTTAATAAAACTTTTTTTATTAATGCTACCACCAACTGGGTATACTTAGAACAGCAGAGGTAATTTGGGATAAAAATGTTATTTACTTTTAGCAAGTTTAAAAGCTCTGGCACTAAAACTAGTAGATTTATTGGTGTTATCATTTAATTCAATAATCTTATTCAAATAATCATTAAAACTAAAGTAATCTTTTTGTCCCAAGTTACTCCTGGTTTCCTAAGTACAATTAGTTAATGGTATATTTTGTTATTCTAAATATTTACTTAATAGTTTAAAAAATAAGTTTGTTTATATAAAAAAAAAGACATTTAAAGAAATTTAAAAAGTTATAGCAATGTTTTAAATTTTTATTTTATTTTTACTGTTTTTTTAAGGTAGTCCTAATAATGAAAAGCTGAAGTGTTGTTCTCCTACTCCTTAGGATTGTTTGTTTATATGATAAGATGTTGGTGCAAAATATTTTTTTAAATATGCTTTATTGAGCCTTATATATGTTGCATCGTGCTGTGCGGATTACATTTGTACTTTATTTTATTTTGTTGGCAAAGTATGAAAACACATAATTAGTCAGCACTATATCTCCTGCGTGAACTACTTCAGTTTCCAGCATCAGCTTTGCATCAAATGGTGAAACATCATCACCTCAAGCACGGGGTAACAACATGCCAAGCATCATCATAATGAATTGAAGTGGTGAATAAAGTCTAAAATATGGGCTGTGTTCCAACTTGTCAGAAGGATCATGCCAATTCCAAGTTGGAGTTACTTCAGAATCTCTACAGCTACAGTTAAAAAAAATTGCGATTGCCACTTCCAAGAAGTTTGAATACCACTATCTGTCAGAATACTTAGTGGGTTTTGCTTTTTTCAATCTGAACATATTATCCAATACAAAACAAGATATTTTAAATGTACTGTACTCCAAACAACCTGTTCAACCCGGTTCAAAACGAATCATTTTTAAAGCCACTAAGCCCTCGCAAAAAAAATTATAGGACTTCGTAACTTTAAACACTCAAGTTCTTCCCAGCAGTCTGCACATTGATTCTGAAACATGGAAAGGCAAAGATGATCACAAGCAAAACAAAACAATTGCAATCAAACATCTAGTCATAAATGACAATTTTTAACAGGGTGTCGCCCTTTACGCAGGAGTTTAAAAAACTCATAATTCATGACAAGAACCAGTTTCAATTCCTTCTGCAAGTTGTAACCGATCATCAACAATTTTTCCTGAATTGCCTTAGGTTAACGCTGCAGACACAGTGTGTATTATAGGCCTTCTAACTAATAAAGTGAGTATGAACATTAAACAGTTACAACATACCATAAATGCTATTACACAACACTGCGGAATATATTTCAAGTCTAAGTAATATAATAAACCCACTTAGTCAAGAGTATAAGAGTATAAGCGGAATCATATTTCAAGTGTAAGTAATATAATAAACCCACTTAGTCAATATAAGTGTGTTAAACAAATTAGAACCAAAAAATTGCATACAAAATGGTATAACAATATTTCTATTAAATTTAATTTACTTACCCTTAACGAGATAGTTGTTTTATTAACAATATCCTCCAGCATCTCAGTTAGCAGAGTTATATCTTCTGAAGTGGTAAATGAAGAACTAGATTTCATGACATCATTTATGATTTTAATCTTATCTTCAGCAGAAATGCATGATTTGTTTGTTTCTTGATTGTTACATGTAAGATTCTTGATTTTAAAAGAAAAAAAAAACAACAAAAAGATGAAGTTATCACAAAAAATCAGAAAAGATAATCCAAATTGATGATGACAAGCATAAATGAATTTTATTCTAAATAAAATATTTCAGATTAAATTTTTAATTATACAAAAAGAAATCTTATTTATCCCATGAAATGAAACGCCAAAACAAGACCAGTGGAATATGCAGAAATTTGTGAATGAAGACTACAGAAAATATTAAAAGAAACAGTAACATAAAAATAAATGCTGACTAAATAAAAGTCAAATAAACATACTTCGCGTAAATCAAGCAACTTTATAGTAGCAGAAGATTTCGGATCACACTCAGAAAAATCAGCGTCTTCCCAGAAACCCCCTTTTGTAGAACTCCAGTTACATAAACGTTTTGCTTTTCCTTTTTTATCAATATTGTATTTGCATGAAACAAAACTTGTGTTTGTAACTAATGTTGTGTTAAATGAATATTTTCCTTTGAATGTATCATCTCCAACTGCGTCGGACAAGCAGTATTCTAGATGTCAATACACTCTATCATAAGCTTTTTTCTTGTAGCTAAATTGACTCTCAATTTTTATGCATTTAAAATCATCAGCTTTGATAATGACAGTATTTACATTTTAAAACCACTTACAAAAAGAAAGTACTAATAATATTTTATAACAATAGATAATATGATATATATCATAAAATGATAATACACTATTTAGTGTAATAAAAAAATCCTCTTTATTTTGAAGTTCACCATGTTTAAAATGGTATATAACTCGCCTAAAAAATTACTAAACTAAAAACCAAACAAAAAATGCTTGCTTTTTTAATAATACTTATTGAAAAAATACTAAAGCTCATAATTTAAACTTTCATGTTTGTTAATTTTGATGGTTTTACTTTTTACAAAAAAATGGTAAGATTTTATTGTTGGTTTAACAGTTTAGAATTAGTTTTGCAATGAATTAAGAAGAGTTTCAAACATATTTGAATAAAGCTTTTCAAAAAACTTAGCATAAATTTATTTATGATGAAGTAAAGGTGAGCAATTAAGGTTTAATTTTTCAAGTTTAAGTTTTATTATTAATGTTACATAATACGGTCCATGACTGTGTATAAAACTAAAAAAAAAAGTTCTTTTTAAAAGTCAAACTTTTAAAAATCAAACCTGTTTTATCAACAGCTATCATGATACAATCTTCATAAGCAAATATTTCCCCAGTATTAGCTTCAAAATGAAGTAGAGGAGAGGGGGACAGCTTTGAACGGAGGCAGCTTTGAAAAAATGCATTTTTGAAGCGTCTTTGTATTTAAACTTAATAAAAGTAAATATTTCGTGAAGATAATATTTACCCTTGCAGCTGTCACCTGTTTTTCCTGGCATTTCACTTAAACTGGACGAAATATTTATTTGATTTGTTTTTGAGGAAAAATCGTAAATATTTCAATATAAAGTTGTAAGATTTTCCTGACCGCGTTTCTTACTTGTGAGATGTTTAATGTTATTTATAAGATAGAATAATTCATAACATTTACTATTAAGCAAAAAACATCAATAATTGAGATAATTTTGTTTGAAAAAACCATTGTTTATTATTTAAAATGCTGTTGGGGCAGTTTTGAATAAAACGAATAGGACACCTTTGAATCGTTTAAACTTCTCGGACTGTTTTCCTTGATTATTACGGCCTGAATTTTGATTGTCTTATAATAAAAATTGATTCGAAATTTAAAAAAAAAAGAGAGTGACAGAAGTCATAGAGGAAGATATTAATAATGCTGTTCTCCAAGTTGTAAATGGATTAATGAGGCCGAGCGAAGCTGCTAAAACTTATAATATAAAACGTAATACTTTACATTACAGAAAAAAGTAGTGTAAAATTTTATCTAAGACCAACCTTGGTTTGACAACAAAATATACTGTCGTACAAGTATTTTACAAAGATGAGGAAATAATGTTAAGAGACTTCCTAATAACGGTCTAAAATGAATTATGGCTTAACATATAAACAAGCAAAAGAAGTAGCATTTCATTATGCTTTAAAACTTTGCAAATGTCCAAGTAAATAGATGGAAAATAAACAAGCTGGTATAGAGTGGTTGAAGGGTTTTCATGAAACGTCACCTAGAACTTTCACATAGAAAACCTGAAAAAACAAATTTGTCTCGTTCAACAATTTTCAATCAACACAATGTAAATCAGTTTTTTAATAACTATGAAAAAGTTTTAAAAAAATATAATTTCACTCCAGACAGATTTTATAATATCGACAAAACCAGCATTATAACAGTAGTACAATCATCCCATGTTATAGCATCACTAGGAACAAAACAAGTTGGACAGTGTGTGTCTGCTGAACGTGGACAACTAACTACTATGTGTGGTATAGGAAAGGTCATAAGAAATTTCATTCCACCTGTCTTCATATTTCCAATAGCACGGTTTCATGACACCATGATAAAAGGAGGACCATCTGCTTGTATTGGTTACGCAAACAGCCCAACAAGTGCCTGGATGACAAGGCCATTCTTTTTAAAGGTTCTAGAACATATGAAAAAACTAGTCAAATGTTCGAAAGGGATACTGTTTTACTCTTGATGGATTATCATGAAAGCCATTGTACATTAGATGCCATTAATTATTGTTTTTGAAAACGGAATGGTAGCTTTAACATTTCCTCCTCACTGCACTCATAGAATGCAACCTTTGGATGTGTCAGTTAATGGTCCTTTCAAGCAAAAACTGTCTAACTCTAAGAATTATTGGCTTGTATGCAATCCAGGAAAAACCATAACTATACATGATTTAGTTGGTAAAGTGACTCCAGCATATACTTCAACATATATTTCCAGGAACATTATTACAGGTTATTCCACATCTGAAATATATCCTTTTTCACGACTTGCTTTCTGCAATGACAGCTTTCAAAGTGGTGAAGTGACTAATTGCCCTCTAATAGAAACAGTATAGCTACCTTTAATAATTCACATCAAATTCCTATTACACCTGAAGGGATAGTTATGCAAAAACAAGATTGTATAATTGATTATAAGGGTAATGAGCAAAAAATTAAAAGCAATGCCTTACAATCACAGCACACAATAACACCTGAATCAGTTAGACCATATCCAAAAGGTCTACCTTGAAAAAAAACTAATAAAGGTAGAAAAAGTGGAAAATCTAAGATTCTTACTAAGACCCCAGAAAGAGAAGAATTAAAAAAATCTTATGTTTTACGCAAGACAAAAATTGAAACATCATGAGGGATTGAAAAACAGGAAACTTACAAAATTAGATCCTCAAAATCCAAGCTGAAAAAAAAAAATTCTTTAATCTATGTTGAGTTATCAAACATTTGTATTTTTGAAGTATAAGATTTTAATTAGATCAGTGGATGCTTTAATATTTTTACATAACCTTTGTTTTATCAATTGTTACTAATAGAAACTTAAGCTTTATCCATTACCATTTACCGGTATTATCGGGTTTTCTTAAATTTGAAGGTTAGTTGGTTTTGCAAGGTTTTTTATTTTTAAGCTGCTTCTATTTACAGCTTAAATAGCTTTATATAACTTTTGTTTGATCAAGTCTTTAGAGTGATAGTAAGATTAGATTGTTTAAAAAAACATTTATTTTTACTATTAGAAACCAAAACTTAATGAAATTTAAAAGTAAATCAACGCTCTATTTAAAAAAAAAATTTTAATCTCTAGTTATTTCCATTTTCCAGAGATTATTCAAAGCTGCCCCGGGTGTGTTCAAAGCTACCTCAGGCTGGGGCAGTTTTGCACATATTCACGCGTGCTAAAGAAATAAGAATTCTGACTTAATTTTTAGCTCAGAATTTATTAAAACACTACAGTTTTTTTCCTTTATCATTGTTTTGACTATTCAGAAGAAAAAAAGGTGGTTAGAATAATTAAAATATTGATTTATAAAAAAAAGTTTAAAAAATGTTCAAAGCTGCCCCCTTCTCCCCTACCACTTCAACTGTTATAGAATCTATTGCTGGTAACTTTGAAACTGAAACAGTGAATGTCTTATTTGCTTGATAAACTGACAGTCTGTCTTTAAACAACCTTTTGCCATCTGATGTGGTAGAAAAACTATTCTTTCTTAGCTCAGCAATCATAGCTGCTGTTTTTAAAGAGAACACAAAAAAAGAAACATTAGTAATCCGAACTTTGGCTGACTCGCTAATAGCAACTTCTTCAAATATATGAACAGTGTCCCTGGAATAAGCGAACTTCCTTTACTCACAGATGTCTTGATTAAGAGTACTAAAGAAAATAGGATTACCACGCTTAAAGAAAGGAAGAACAAATGTTATAAAGGTGGAAAATGAATTTTAAAAGAAACCATTTGTATCCAGCAGTTTGCTGTATTAACATTAAAAAATATTCTCATTAGAATATGAAAACATCAGTGTTATGTATTTTACAATTATGCAATCTTACCAGTAAGTTGGGATTGGTTACTGTAATCAAAATTTCAGCAGGAGAATTTTTTATTTATAATATCAAGCAGACAGAACAATTTTTATTTTATCACTAAGATCAGATTGGCTCAAACATTGTGTAGGTGATGCAGACACTTAGAATGCTGATAGGCATTTTGAAAGTGGTGCAAAGCTGGCATGTAGAGGTCTAATATTGACTGGACTATTAAGGATTGGCAAGTACTGAGGTTGGCAGGCAAAAAAAAGAAAGGCAATTCAGGACATTCAGCAAGTGATAGGAGCACAGTAGTCTCCCCATTGATCATGTCCAATAAGTGCTGTCTTTGAGCAAGCTTAAGAAAGCTGGCAATTTTGCTACAGCAAGTGCTCCCATCCATCACTTACATTTTATATTGATATTTTAAATAGCAGAGCAGCAGCTATAAAAATCACAAAAAAAGCTCTGAGATTAGACCAAAATATGTTTTGAGCATTTAATGGGAGGTAGTTAAAATAAAATAATACAGGACGCCATTAGTCAGTTCTGTATCCAAGAAAAAAAATCAGAAAAGAAAAGGTGTTGGAAATTTCCTACAAGCAATCAAATAATCTACTATATAAAAATCTATTTAAGACGTTTGTTGACCAGTTTTTGGAAATTTCTAGTTTAAGTAGTAAGTTTTATTTACAACTTATAAGCATTTTTCAGCATTTTCAAGCAAAACCCAACTCATTCTCTTATCTTTAGAGTGTTAAATGTGTTGTCTGGCTTTTATTTTCTTGTCTACTATTGGTTATCATTTGAAGATGAATTTAATGTTTGGCGTCTTATTTCTTAATAAATTTCATTTACTGCGTTACTTACATCATATTAATTTTTTCAGAAGCATTTTTTGAAACTCAAATTATTGATTATTGAATGTTTTTATAGAAATCTACCTGCAGAAAAGGAAGTTAAAATAGTCTAAGTTTTTCCAATAACTCTGAGCCAATCATTTCCATTCTTTTAGCAAAATTTTTGGTAATTACCCCCAAAAGGGAATTTTTGTTTTGATTTTCACAATTGTAGTTTAACTTAACACGCTTACGCGAAATTTCATTTAAAAATGTTTACTTAATGAGAAAATATAACTAAAAAGATATTTGTCCAATTACTTTTGGACGCTTACATATAAATGTGTATATATATGTACATATATTACTGTAGGTCAAATAGTTGAATTGAAATAAGTTTTTGGTTGAAGAAAAAAAAAGCATTTCTAAAAGTTGTTACATGACCCAATCTTTAAAAAAAATATTTTTTATTATATACTTGAAATGATCCTTGGTATCCTTTTTACACACTCTAAGCCTAGCTTAAAATCTAAGCTAAATTCTGTGAAGTTTGCCTGTCAAGATTTATATATATAGGCTTTTGAACTAAATGCTGAAACATCTTTAACTGTCTGCTCAACAGCTTGTGTTCGTGGAATAAGTTATTAAAATATCTTAAAGTCATCGCAGAAATCATGTGAGAGAGGAGAGGGCAGTGTTACCTGGCAGTTGTCCTAATTAATCACTTGAAAATATGTTTTAGCAGAGAATTTCAGCTTAAGTCATTTTTATCAAAAATGCAAACATTATTAGGTTTCACTCTCTGTCTTGATGAGATTATAATTTCAACTTACAGTCGTCATCACAATCAGCAACAATCAACTAATGTTTAGAATAAGCAAAACAACTGCTGTTCTGTAATACTGAAAACACATTATCTTGATTTAGCGTTTAGATTTACTGGCACAGCTACATAAAGAAAATTATAGCTTTTTGACCCATTTTGACATCGACTGTGTCATTTTCTGTGTAACCATGTAAGGCCATTGACGTTAACTTAGAAACTAAGTACACTCTGCAATTATTTTGATGTCTGTGACATACAAAAGTAAGTCTCGACTAGTTTTGGTGAGCCAGCTAGCATGATTTTTATTGCCTGGGTTGCTAGACTCTAGAAAATGCGTGTACTGGCTTGAATCATATCCTACTTGCACATTAAACATGCTTTCAGAAGATATCCCTGATCTATACTGAGATGGACCTTATCAGGAATATGAATAACCTTTCTAAAAGTGAAAAAAAAGTCAACTATTGGAATGTCTTTTAGATTGAACATAATTGCTTAAGCAGTAATACCAATTGAATATTTTTATTTGTATTTGTAAATGTTTAAAAAGTATACAAAATGATAATGATACTAATCAATGATCCAAGAAAGATAATTAATAAGTATCATTATCAATATAATTTAAGTTTTGATTAAGGAATTACTAAATTGTTATCTAAATTCAGAGTGTTACAAGCCTCGCAAACTTCCTTTACACGAACCCTACTCGGAGCCTCACACGAACCAACACACACACAGAGGACTGAAGGCAACCAAACAACCCAACTATATATACCCAAACATCCTAACATAACCAAAAAAAAAATAAACACATTTCTCTAGAGACTAAGCACATTCCCAGACGACTAAACATATCTTCTCGGTCACAATGTCTCCGTCCTACTTTTAAGAGAAACTGCCGCCCTTACTGTGAAAAGAAACTAATGATTGCAGAAGTCATGAGAAAAATGATCAAAAATCCAAACTGATTAGTGCAAGAAGAAACTTCGGAGTAAATTTGCAAGATAGAGTTGGCAAAAGACAGAACTCCGGATTAGTATGAATTCTAGGCTCATGTCCTACCGAAGCAAAAATTCAAAAAGTTGTAAACAACTTTATTTCATTTGGAATTTACATAGAAAAAGATATGTGATTTGTTTAAAACGCTTCTTACAAGAAAACTTGAAATCTTATAACAACATTCGTTTGGAGTTTGAAAAGCAGGAGAATTGAGATGAAGATAATGGTTATCACATCGTACTCAAACGTGTATACGACATCGTTATATTCGTGAATTTTTCTACTTTGCACAATCATAGAGTTCCAGACAAAAAAAAAAAAGCTGATTTTGGTAATGAAATTGAGCTTCATTTAAAATTCAAGAATCGTTGGAGATTGTAGGTAAGCTGACATTTTCACTCTTTGGCTTAAATAACCCTTGAAATCGATAAGTGATGAGATTGAAAACGTTTAAGAAAATCTATTTCACTTAAAGATGAGCTAAACTTGATCTTGCAGCAATATAATGTAGCAAACTAAGATGAGTTTAAATGGATTAAATAGAATTTCATTTAACTCAATTTTCCTGGCAAGCGATGAGATTACTTACTATGATTATGATTAAAGAATGCTATCATAGTCGTTAAAATAACTTTTGCTGATGTAGAACCTGTCGGTTTGCACTATGGTAAACACAAAAATTCGTTTTCGTTTATTTGATAAATCATTAAAATCTTTGGTATTTCTAAAATCTTTTTATAACCATTTTCAAAAGATCATAGCTTATGTAAAAAAGCTTTAAATTTGTTTATTACTAAGAAATTACATGTAAAATCTTAGAGCGTGTCTATAAAGTCTTCATAGTTTGAAATAATTAACAAACGAAAAACGACAATTATGAAAATCTTTTTTGAAAAACCCAAACAAAATGGTGCTTTTGTGGCAAATTCTCATTCCTGGGCCTAATATATAGATCAGTTTTCAATAGTCAACAAAGTTATGGTGCTCTCTGATGTTGGCCAACAATCTCAAGGTTGATCAACCATCTCAATGTTGGTCAACCATCTTAAAGTAACTTTTATCAAGAATCTTCTAACAATAAAAGATATGCATACATCACATTTTTCTATTTAATTTTAAAATACTTGCAACATGACATACACTGCAACAATATGCAGTGGATGTCCAGACTTGAGATAGTCTTGAAACAAAAGAAAAAAAAACTTGTGCAGCACAAGTCAAACCATGTGCAGCAAATGGTAAAACAACAAACAAGAACAAACTAAGTAAAATGCAAAATATAACTTAGCATGTAAAGATCATAGACCCGATTCCTTTGAAACAATCAAAGTTAAAGTCCAGCTCGAGTCATTGGATAAAATAGCGAACAAAAGAATATGAGCTTTCACAGCTACCAACGTGAAAGTGAAACTTAAAAGTAGTTGATTGGACAACAATATTGAATAAATTGAATGATTAAAAAGATATCGAATCGCTAGGTGTTGGTCCAAAGCCAAAATCAAGAGCTAACTGTGTCTCAAATTAAGCGAAAATATATATAAATTTTCAAAAGCACCAATCATTTTTATACAAAAAGTAATAAACTAGACTTCATTGCATAGAAACTATATTTTTTAATTAAAAGCCTATTTTTTACGTATTTTTAAATAATCAGTTACTTACAAATAGAACTTTACATAAAATTTGTTTCGGAAACGAATTTTATTCAAAATAATAATTAACAGCATATAGGAAAGTCAATTTTAAAAGTATCAGTCAAATTTAGTTAAATTTACAATAAATTTATTAAATTATAATATATTAATGTAATATATTATTAATAAGATTATAAATAAATTTAATAGCTTAAAACCTAATGCTGAATCAAAACCTTATGAAAAACATTTAATCTATTTTTAACATTTTTTAAAGATATTTTTAACATGATATTTATCATTTTTTTAACATGAGATTTATCATTTTTTGATCATACAATTGATTTGATAAACCAAAAAAACGTTTGGTTTTACTAAGTTTTGATCATTCCTTTGTTTTTGGTGATCAAAGCTTGGTCCTGTAACAAAATGTTAAGTGACACCTCTAGAGATTTTCCAATAAAGTTGATTTGTGAATAAGTCGTGGAACCACCTTAAGCATTATCCAAACTCAAAGTAACTTTTAAAAATAGTATCTAAGACAAATTATAGCTATGCATGCAAGTAGATGCATGTAAGCCACATGCACAAAAGCTGAAATCATGAAAGATTAATAGTAACAAAGTAAATTTAATATACCTGATGTAGGTTTAGTCACACTTGTTGTTGTTGGTTTTCCAGTTGATGATTGATTAACTGTGGGTTTTCCAGTTGATGATTGATTAACTGTGGGTTTTCCAGTTGATGATTGATTAACTGTGGGTTTTCCAGTTGATGATTGATTACCTGTAGGTTTTCCAGTTGATGATTGATTAACTGTGGGTTTTCCAGTTGATGATTGATTACCTGTAGGTTTTCCAGTTGATGATTGATTAACTGTGGGTTTTCCAGTTGATGATTGATTAACTGTGGGTTTTCCAGTTGATGATTGATTAACTGTGGGTTTTCCAGTTGACGATTGATTAACTGTGGGTTTTCCAGTTGATGATTGATTAACTGTAGGTTTTCCAGGTGATGATTGATTAACTGTGGGTTTTCCAGTTGATGATTGAATAACTGTGGGTTTTCCAGTTGATGATTGATTAACTGTAAGTTCAGCATTTGCAGAACAATTACCGCTGTGGAATGAAAAATCATCAACAGCAATATCTCCGTCAGAACCTCCAACAATTCCTTCAACGATGATCTTTAAAAAATCATTTACTTTTAATTTTCTACGGAAGGTTTTTTAAAAAATTTAGCATAAACATTTACTACATTTCATTAAAAAACTTTTACCCTATATGCTTCTATTGCTATGCCAACATCTACTTTACCATAAAGCCAACGTTTTTCTTTGGTTCCAGACTGCATCCAGACAAGTTTTTCAGAATTACTTGAGTTCACATAAATGTTTAAACTACCAATTGATTTGCCATACATATGGTAATAAAATAAAAAACACTGACCAACAATATTTGAGCTCTGATTAAAAAGCTGGCTAGCCAAACGAGCCTTTTGGGCTTTTTTTCTTGGAAATGTTGAATCAATGAAAATAAAATTTGCTAGAAGAAATTGTATAACAAAAAAAAAAAAACTTTCTTTAACAACGAATACTTAATAAAAATTAAAAGTTTGAAGAAAAAAAACCTTTAATATTTCCCTTGTGATCAGCCGTAATTGATCTTGTAGTTAATGGGGAACCAACGGTCCAATTAAAATCGTCTGTCTTTTCAGCATCTTGAATATTATACCATGTGCAAAATCCCCTTTCAAATGAACATGATCCTAAAAATTTAATCGATAACTCATGATTCATATTATCTGAAATCAAAATCGTGTACCGTAGAGCAATTTGAAATCGGTTTCATTATTAGATTTTGAAATACGCAACATAGTATTAAATCCAGAGTACAAGTTTTTTTAGCCATTTCAAATGTATCAGAAACTGACGTCGACAGAAACTTTTAGATTATACATTTAGACAACTTTCAAACTAATCTTCAAAAAAAAGTTATACTTTTGAGTTTAAGTATTTTTAAATGAAAACCAAGCCCTAAAAAGAATACTTTTTCTGGTGCTTATATTCCTTAAAAGCTATTATACATGATATTTTTTTGGTAAAATCATTTCAATTTACCACCTTCAAAAGAGTTTTAAACAGAGTTGCTGTTTAGCATCAAAAAATAATTTCCAAAAAATTGAATTCTTGATGTCAACAAAATCTCTAGCTGGTGGTTTCCATCAAGATTCTCCAGGTTAACCTTTTAAATGGTGAAAGTAGTGGCCGAGGAGGATATGATACTTGTCAAAAAATCATAACAAGTAGAACTTTGTTACATTATAAACAATTTTCCAACTGGTTTATTTACCTATAACTTGAATATATGGAATATATTAGTTTTAAGTAACTAGTGGAATTGCATATAGAGTTTGAAACTGGTTTTGTTCAACACAACAAAATATTTTGCATCACATCAGAAACTGCAGACAAGTGTGTTTTTACTTTTTTGTAATAAAATTTTTTTATTTCTCCTTGAGATTGAAAAAATATAGCATGGGTTAGGTTTTGTTTAGTTTTCAATTATAGCTATATATATATTTAAAATGTTTTTTTGGATTTTAAATACCTTTTTATACATTTGCATTTAAAGGTTTAGAAAGAGACACTTTTCAAATTACTCGTTAAAAAATTTTTGAAGTTTTGAAAAGCTAATCATCTTTGGATCTAGATTACTGCTTAAGGTTTTGCACAGTTGTTTGTGAGAAAATAAATTTGTTTTCAGGCTTTAATAGTTATTCGAGGAAAAACGAAATAAGTCTTCACAAAATATAATGGTAAGAGAAAATAGACATTTTTGAAAGCATACGACTCATGATAGTCAGCCTCAGCTTTCAGTTCCCTCAGTCTTCAGTTCTCTAAATTAAAACTTTCAAATTTTTTATTTGTATTAAAACCGACAAAGCATTGGTTTTTTTTTTGCTGAACTGACCTCTTATTCTGTTTATTTGAACTTCATAAAGTTTTGGGAGAGTGGCTGACAAATTTCTTATAACCTTAAAGATTATTCGGAAAGCGTCCCTTAAACCATAATTTCGTACATCTCCAAACATCCCTACTTGAAAAATATTTAATTTTAAAGTTAAAAAAATTGTTCATAAAATGCACGTGTATCTATTGCAAATTACTATTTATTGCTACATTAAATAATTATTTATGTTAACATTTTATGTCGTTTACACTCTAACTGAAAAGCAAGTAAATTATACTATAAGACCAACTCCTTTATTTTCCGGTCTTCGAATAAAACTCCAAAGATGTTAAAAACTTTTGTATGCTTATAGTGAAATAAAGATCTTTATCAAAAATCTTGATAATCAGAGTTAGGGTCGGCGGATAGTGGAAAGTAACATTAAAAAGCGCGGCACTATCATAAACTAAAATTCATTTATAAACTCTTGCATTTAAAGTTTTGACCCTTTAAACTTGGGCATAACTTAACTAAATAGAATTTTTAGAGATGAGTTTTAGCCATCCTCCTCAAATGAGGAGGTTTTTAAATACAATTGCCATTTTTATTAAATGAAGTTTTTTTTGATGGTTTTTAAGTTTTTACGAGATATTTTATCTAGTTTAAAATATAAATTAAAAAAAATATATATATTTTTTCTCATTTCATCTACATTTGAAACAGTTTGACCAGAGTTTTCCGGCTAATTTTGTTCCTAGGCTTCAATGACTTGTTTGTAAAATAATTTTAGTTGGGACTAGTATGAATAAAAAAAGTTTTATGTTTGCGCCATCTTTAGAAGGTATCTATCCTAAACACCAATAACATAGATCCTCTTGTTTAAACATCAATAGAATACTTTCAAAATCTTTCTTATATTTGTACATTATATGGTGGTTTCGAATAAAAACCGAATGCAAACCGTTTCTGGTTAATATTTATTTTTAAGTTATTTTTTTCCACTACTTTTTGTTGAAAACGTAGATTCAGGGAAACTTATATTAGGGACAATAGAAGAAATAAGAAAAATTAAAACTAAAATATTAAAACTAGCTGAAAATGTCTTCATTAACACTTAAATTTTCAGGTTAGTAAGTAATACTTTTGTATTAAAATATTTTGAAGTGCAAGTTAGAGAATAATTCATGATCAGGTAGCTGGGGTACTTGAGTGTAAATTAGTAACCTAAGAATGCTTTTAATATAAATCTGGTCATTTGTTACTTGCAGTAAAACCAAATTATCCAGAAGTTTTGTTATACTGATTAAGAAGCATTTGCATTGGATGTAAATTACTTAAATCTCCAAGGTTTAGTGAGGCAGTTATAGTTGCATAGTCACCGGGGGCTCTTGCTCAGGGGCTCAGCTCCACCTATGATGTTTTGAGCTACTTATTAAATAAAGTTTCAATTATTTAATACTTGTTAATTGAAATCATTTATCTTTAAACTAGTTATGATAAAATTTAGTCGCTAAACTATTTTTTTCATGACATATATGTTATGGGAATTTAAATGCATGGAAGATTAATTTTTTTAATTTAAATAAAAATAACGTTCTACGTATTTAAATTCCCATAACAAGTATATGTGAGCATTTTGTTAAAATCTTCGTAATTCGTATTCGGTTTTTTCCTGCTCTGATTCTGAAAATGCTGATAAAACAGAATCCATTTGTTCAGAAAAGCCTTAAACTTCCGGATTCACAATTGATTTCACAAAAGAAAGAAAGTTTCAACGAAGTTGGAAGGAAAAATACGGTTACATTAAACATAGCTGCAAAAAATACAAGGTTCTTTGTGCAATCTGTACCAAAGCTGCCTAAGTGAAAATGCCTCTGCATCCCAATTAAATTTTGTCTTCACCAAATAACATGGGAAACATATGATTTTTATAATTCGCAGAACAGATGATTAAAAGTCAAACTTTTGTAGGCTTTTGTATTTTGCTAGTATCAAATTCTTACAAAACTCAAAACATTGTTGAATCGACCTGAAAAGGCATTTTTTTAATATATCAAATTTGATCCATGAGGCTTTTTCTCATGCAGGGATTCATTTACTGCGTTAAAAAAAGAAGAAGTTGCAATTCGACAGTGTGATGGCCGATTAAACGATTGATATCTCGGCGAAGTAACAAGTTTCTATTCAGAAAAACATTTTTTTAGAATCTAGAATTATGAACGTTATATATCAGTATATCTTTGCACAAGCAGATGGAAAGGGTTGCTCTCAACATATTAAGATTCTTTCATGGTAAAACTTGCTTCACTAATTTTCATGTAAACATTTAAATTATTTTTAAGATGATTTCATATTTTAACTTGGTTAATCAAACGATATCTGGAAATCCAATATGATTCCGGAAATCTCGATTTTTAATACTTTCTTTGCTGTAATGCAAATCAATTTAGTAATAGCGAAGATTTTTCTTAATATAATATGATTTTTCTTGATATAATATAGCTATACGCAGGAAAAGAGCCAAAAAAATTGAAAGAGATGTCACAATTTGAAAGCTATCCCTTAGTAATATTCTTTGAGTTCAAGAAATCTAAAAGAGAGTATATTGTCTCTGGCCACAACTTCATTCTTGACAGGCCTTATTTAAATTTCTGTATAAAACATCACGTCGACACTTGAAAACCACATTGTTAATGTCATATTAATAAAACTGAAATAATCAAGGGAAAGACAAATCAAACTCTTCTAATTTCAATTAGAGTTTTGATTTTACCCAATAAAAAAAGTTTTGAAAAAATTTGAGTTTATTCAATCTAATGTTTGATGTTTGTAAAATTTAAAAGCAAAAAAAGTTTCTTGAAAACCTGCCTATTTTCGTTACACAAACGAAAAGCTGATATTTGCAACTGATAAAAAGTGTTCAAAGCGCACGTTTCCCCAAACAGATTTAAGCTATGTAAATCTTTCCAAAGCGAGACTTCAATAGCCATTTACTATAATGTGCATATTGGTTTAAAAAAATAAGTTCTAATTTATAAAATTCTTCTAAAATGTGCATAGCTAACTTCCAATAGTTTGTATCTAACGCATAAAAATCTGTAAAATATTTGGTCTTGGAAGATTTTGATTTTAATTTATCCTTTGTATTGATCATCATTTGGAAGCTTACAAAAATCTAATTGCAGTTATTTTTTTATTAACTTAATTCAATGTATGGTTTGCGTAAGAGGCATGGGGTGAAGTAATATATTTTTAAAATGAAAATGAGACTCATTAACCTGCCATATAAATAAATGATGACTAGCAATTGCAACCAAAAACAACCAAAAACTGTAAAACCTCATTAAAAAAATAGAGTCTAACTGGTAGGATGGAAGGAGAAATGAGAAGAGGAACACAGTTTTGTAAGTGAATGAAAAAGAAAAAGAAGAAGAGTTTTTTAGTAATCAGAAGAAGTAAGGAAATAAATAGAAATCAGAAAAAATATTGATTAAAGAAGAATAACCAAGTCGGTAAACGCAAACCTTAGCCTTTAATAATTATACCTAGCCCATTCCTAACCAAATTATCCTCAAACCTCGCTCTTTCCTAAGCAATTGATCCCCAGACCTTTAACCTCAATCCCAACCTACACATTATCCTTTATACATACATGATAAAGTAATGTAAAGTAAAGTAAATGTAGATGTAGAGCTAAATTCTAACTTTATGCAACATAACACTACTAATAAAACATTAAATATTTATTAAAAAACGCCACCCTCACAATAGGTACTAGTTCAAGTACTTAAAATGATTACCTGAGGATAATGTCTCTAGCTAATAGAGGACCTTTATGAACTATAATAGGAGTCTAAGTGATACCAGCTATACGATTTGATAGGACTTTATTTTTAATGACTTTACATCAGATAAGTTTATATGTCTTTTTCCATTTAAAATAAAATGTTTTGTTGTATTTAGATAGTTTAGCCGCATTCTTTCGTTAATTTTATACTTTTTCTTTTTTTTTTCTAAAAAAAGAAAATGTATAAAAGTTAATAAAAAAAATGCTCCTATTAATCAAAAATGAAAATGCTTTAAAAAATAAAAGCACTTATGAAGAAACAACTTGAAAAGAATCTAGGCGGCGCGTTTAAGTAGATTATTTACTGATTGAGTATTTCGTTTTTTCTTTGCTTTAAATTCGTTTTTTAATTTAGCGCTTAAATTATCTTTTTAATTACCTGTTAAGTTTATGCAATAGTTAATTACTCTTTGCCTCATTTAAAGATATAAATTTTGTTATTGAGAGCTATCTATTAGCTTTAACTTGCAATATTAAATACCATGAAAGCTTTGTGTGAACTCTTAAACAAACCATTCACTTTATACATTAAGTCTTATTTATTCAGTTGTTTAAGTTTGAGAAGTGTTGACACTGATGACATGTTAAACATTTTTGAGTTGTTTTTCATTGTATACTGTAATAGATTAATGCAGACTCGACAACTTTTTTTGATTGTGTTGATTGGCATTTAAATGACTAATAGTTCAACAAAAAAATAAATTCTGAAATAAATCATATAAAATTGTTGAGAAACTTGAAAACGAAGCTTCTAAAAAGGAGATGAAATTTGTAAACGTTGCAGTTTAAAATGTAATTAAGTAAAGGATAAGTTTTGTTTCAAAATAAAAGCTCTAACTTTTGATCTTCAAAACGAGAATTCAAAAACCAGAATATCTGTAAATATATTTTTAGGAAAACATAAACAATGTTTGATTTTTTCTGAGTCCACTAGTTGTATATTTTGTTCGGGTTGCGTTTTGTTTATAAGTTATCAAAACTACGTATTTGTAAACGTTGCAGTTTCAACAAGAAAGCAACGGAGAAACTAATCTGTAGCCGCGGAAACAGTTTATGATCAAGTAGAATTAAATCATACAAAAAAAAAAATCTCATTAGTGTTGGTATGAAAAGCCAGACTAGTGATGAAATTAAATATTAGTTTATAATCTAAAAGATAATAATTGCATTATTTGTTTTTTTAGTTGAAGGAGGTGTGACATATTGCGACACTGAGAAAGTACATTTATTGTGTAAAAAAATATCATAAACAAATAATAATTTATTTTTTTTTACATTGGTTTATGCGAAACTGAGTTTGAGGTTTATGTTGAACGTTAACCAGCCCACATATTATTGCAAAACAAAAAGTAAACTGAGCCAGCCAAGTTTTTACTTTCGACCATCTTCCGTTAAAATAACAGTCAAGTAACATAACGTAATTAAAAACTGCACATTTTGCTGTTTCTATTAGCAAAAAACGTAATAAAAAAAACGTAGCTACTTAAGCTGAATAATATTTACTCCTTTTTTTTACAATTCTAAAAAACACAAGATTGACTTGGTAAGCCTTGGGTGTTTACATCACATTTGTCTAAATTCATTCAGCACTAAGGAAAACCTTATATTAATTGAGAATGAAACTATAAAATAGTAAAGAGCTTTTTTGTCATGGCATTTAGTATTTCAGTTAAACCAACAAAAACTTTGTACTTCTTTTTATAATATTAATGGTATTATAATAACATTTCCACCTGATTGACTCGCTTTAGATATGCTGATGTATAGCTAAGGCTTGTTAAACACCAAGTTGTTTTAAGAAAATTTATTGTGCCATTTTTTCTTTAATAAACTTACTTATACTTATAATAAACATGTAAATATCTAATTTTCAGATTTTTAAAGCATTGTTATTCATATTTATAACGTAAATTTATAATCAAATATACCTGCTGATACTTCTGCAAAACAATAACAAACATTAACAAACCCACAAATTGCCATTATCAACTTTTGAAACACTAAATAATGGGCATAATAAAAAAGAATCATAGTTGTAATAACCGCTCAAAAAGCATGCACATGAATAAATAAAATAACAGAATAGCTTACTTGTCACTAGAATTTAAAGTCCTTGCCTGACTATAATATCAATTTTTATGTTTGTGTTTAAATTTTCGTCAAGAAAAAGAGCTCAACTTCATTAATCCCAGACCCCCAAAATTCTTAACGAAACTTGATTAGAAATTTGATATAGTTTGATTGTCCTACGAATGCTTTGGATAGTTGCGAAGAACCTAAGAGGATTGAAGTTTATTAGCAACTTGTATAAAATTAAGAATGTTAAAAAAAATCCATCCACTCTTATTACCGTGAGAAACGGTAATAGTAGTGGGATGGATTTGCAAAATGCCGCAAAGCAGTAGTTAGAGGAGTGAGCATCTTCAATGATGTGGATTGCAATGAGACAGCAAGCAAGCGCGATTTAGGTTGTACTTGACGCTTGAATATTCGTATCTTGTCATCGAGCTGAATAAGACACTTAGGTTATACAGCTAGAGAGATGAGTATCAAAGCAAAAAGTTTATAATGAAAATTAAACATTGGCGAGTTCTGCAGCGAAAAAATAAGTTTTTGAAAGCCAATTTAATCAAAATTTCAGATAAAAAAAAGAAAAAAAAACTACATTAATTAACTTTCTTTACCCAAAATTTAACGAAATATTCAGTTTAACAATTTCAACATTAAATAAGTATCCGAACAAGGTTTTTGATATCAAAAGTTTCTCCAATTAATTGAGTTTTATAATGTTTCTGTGTTATATTGGGCCACCATTGGTTTTAATGACTTCTGTGAGTTAATTTTGCATTGATTTAATTAACTTTTCTATTGTATATTAATCAGTTTGAGCTCAAGCTTCTTAGAGCCTCTTTCCTTAAATATATTGTGCTAATATTATTGATTAAGAATGGTCCACTGATATTCAATTAGATTAAGATATGGAGTTTGAACCAACCATTCAAGTAACTCAATCTGCTTCCAATTTAGAGTTTTCTAGTTTAGGCCGAGAGATTTTCATTGAGAATATTGATATACACCTTAGAGTCCATAATTCCATTTATAAACTCCAGCATTCCTGTTCCATTCCAAGTCATTGATCCTCAAACCATAATATTGTCTCTACCAAATATTTCTGTTCCTCGAAAACATCTGACTTCTGTATGCTTCGCTTTCCCTTCTCTATATTTTTTGAGCTGCATCGGACTTCCATTGATTAAACTTTGAGTCGTCAGTCCACAACACCTTCTTCCAGAAAGATAACGGCATGTTTACAAATTGCTAAGCAAACGAAACTCTTCACTCTTAATGGGGTAATTCCATGTAAAAGTGGGACACTCATTTCTGTCAACCCTTGGATTTTCTTTAAATTTTAACCAGTGGTACCTATTAATGAATAATGAAAAAATGAAAAATTTGAACTCCCAAATCCAAACGGTTCAAAAGTTATGGCATTTTGAAATTCAGCTTAAGACGCCCTACTTTTTTCCACTTCCGCCATTATGAACTTTGTAGTAGTACATTTAATTGAATAATTTAAGATCTAGTGGAATAATGGGACTAAAATTTGGTACCTGACCAATTTTAAGGGTGCCGAATTCAAAAATGTAGATAAATTAGAGATATTTAAGTTTTTTGATAGTTTTTTTTTTTTTATTTTAAAAAGGCTAGTCAAATTTTTTGTTCTGTTACCTTGGGTTGTCCTTTCATTAATTCCCGGAGTTGCCCAAGTCTCATTGATTCGATTTTTTTTTTCAACTGAAGTAGATGATCTTAGGCTATCTTTATAAAAAAGATGGTTTTGGTTTCTGAATTTCAAAATGACAATAAAGATATGTCATTTTGAAATTCAGACAAAAAATTTCTTTATTTGGCCGCTATTCTCTTTTGCAGCGATACTTTTTGTGTAAATAACTTAAGTTCTAGTAAAGAAATATGGCTGAAAATTGGTACCTGACCATTTTTAAAGGTGTTGAAGACAAAGATGAAAAGAAATTAATCCAAATCCTAATCTTTTAGAATAATTTTTAAATTTTAAAATGGCTAAAGTCCCTTTTTTTTTTTCTAACCGTAATCTTTATTTCATTTATTTCTGGAGTTTCCTTACTCTCATTGTGAAATAAGATGTTTTGGAAAAGTTTAGGTCTCTGAAATAAAATGAAAAATTATATTGTTTTGCATAACTTGCATATTTATAATCAATATTTTCAAAAGTATACATGGAAATAAAATATACTATATAGTAAATTTTATTTACATGTGTATGCTTTAATTTTTATTTTATATTTATGTTTTATTTTTCAATGTCTTGTATATATAAGACATTGAAAAAATAGTTTCTTTTTTTTTTATTCTAATAATTAGGTATTATTTCAAAATATTGCTTGCATGCTAAAATTTAAGGTTACATGCTCAAATGTTGCGTTAAAAAATAAGAAACTAAAATGCAAACTTTATGGAAAAATATTATAAACCTGCTTTACTGAAAAAAGCTCAAAAATAAAAACGAAAAGGAATAACCAAGTATAACTAAAATTGAAGTTTATATCTTTTAAATAATGAAAGCAAATTATTAATCAACTTTCTCTGAAAAGGTAACACTTGTTCAAATAGAGTTTCATCTTGTTTTTAGATTTGGTACTTATGCCCAGAACATGCTGAAGGTGTTTTAACAAGAAAAATGATATTAATTCTTGACACCCAGCAATTATCATCCCTCTTTGGTCAGTAGTATGACCGACTTGGATAATGTGGATGCATAAACTTTACCATAAAATCATCATTCTCTTTATCAACTTCAGAAACCATACCAAGCCAGTAAAAATCATCGTATTTGCAAAATAGGTATTGTGACATCATAACATTGTCAATTTTAATAACTTCATATTTTTGTTTTTTGAGGAAGTCAAATTTTAGTGCAAAATCATCATCATTGGATACCCTTTTCATTTTTATAATTGAATGAGAAGATGGTATAAATTGATGGAAACTTCTTGTCCCAGAAATAGTAGTTGCTATTAAAAGTCTATCAGTAAGTTTGTTTCTTACTGGCTCCATTTCTTCAGCAGTGACGTACACAAACGTAATCCCACTGATTGACTTTTGACAGTATTAAAACATTGCTTGAGAAGGCAGTATATGACCTGTGGTTGGACTCTGCAAGCTAGCTGTTGCAACAAGCCTTTTAACAGTGCCACCTATTCAATCGCATGGAGATTTGCTATGGCTTGTTGCAAAGAAATTCCAGATGCAATGAACAGAAAAATCTTGAGCGTGGTGACAAATTGTAAAAATGTTTGCAGTTTTTATACTGCACTGCACAACCATCAGAAAAGTAATGAATTTTTGTAATTGTGAAACAAAGATGAGTTTTTATATGATTAATGGTTTTATACATAACTTCATTGATAAATCCAACATCATGATTCAAATCATCTAAAATTACACAAAAAGAAGAAACTTCCAATTTCACTTTCTTGTAGTAGATGACAACTGGATGAAGGGAACATTGACTCTTGCTCCAATGGTAACTCTGTTTCTCGTCTTATACTACAAAAGTGTAATTCTCTGCAAAATCTGCCAGTACAATAGCGTCATCAATACTACTTGTTTCTTTGAGATGCTTTAGATAGCTAGATTGTGATTTTGCGAATGAATGAGAAGTAATATTATCAAGTTTTTCACACAGGAGCTCTATGAATTCATTTAATGGAAGTTTTATTGTTAATAGTTCAGTTCTATCTGTTGTTGTCCACTGTTTGAAATCCACTGACTGTTCATTTTCATCACTGTCATATTGCTCTTTTGGATCATCATTTTGTGTGAGATACTGCTGGAAATAATTTTGGGCAGCTTGTATGCCAGGACAACTATTGCATCGGTGAATCATGCAAACTTTAGATTTTCTGCTGCAGACGATCTTTTCAATGATTTCATGGTGAGATATTTCAAGGCCTATAGCACTCAACATTAATTTAACATTTTAGTGTATTGTACACACACAAACAGAATGTGTACCTTTTGGACCAGCAAGAATGCACCATTGTGGCCGAAGACTGCAAAATTTAGAAAAACCCATTTTATGGCCTGGGTATTTTGACTTATATGCCACATAGAGCTCCTTTAAGTTACACAAAATCAATTTTTTTGACATGTATTTTTTTTTCCCAACTTTTTCCCAGTCTTTTTTACCTGGCATTTGCCTTGAATACTCATTGTCACAGTAAAAAAGCTTTACTAGTTCTATAACATCTTTGCTGATTCGATGCCGTTCAACCAGATCAGGGTATGCTATGATGCCTTTTTGGTCGCGTAAAAGCTTTGCACTTTGAATTTTGTGTTTGGACTCTGAAAACTCTCCTGCTGCTTTTCTGATAGACCAAGATTTTGGGGTTAATGTCAAAATTTGAAGTTGCTGCATTCTGTTAGAAACCTTAAGTTTTTCTTTCATGCATTCTACAAGGAAGTCTAGATCACGAGGTTTGGTTTGAATTTCCTTTAAAACTTCATTTTTTGGTGCAACAAGATCAAATTCGGTTACATCCAGAGCAGTTGCAAGCTTCTTAATAACTGCTTCTTCAACTTGCTTTATCTTTCTCTTTCCAAGTGAAGGCTTGTTAGAGGTTTTGGGTAAATGAACTTATAGAGGAGACACTTCAAGTTCGCATAAAGTACTGTTGAGCAATGATCTTGTTGATTCCAATATAATTTCTTTTTCCATATTATCTTCAGTTGATTTTATCTCCAACTCGTTCTCTTCTGATTCTTCACTTGACGCTAATTTATGTCTGCATTGTGGACAAAGTTTTTCACCTGGAACTACGAACTTGCCTTTACTGCATAGGTACTTTGCTGTATCCAAGTTGATTTCATGAAGACTACCTAAAGAAAAGCAAGAGCTCTTTTAATATGTACCTAATAAAGGGAATATATACCTAAAAAAAGGGAAGAGCTCTTTTAATATATATAAAAATTTTAATAAAACCTTAAAAAGTTTAAAGTTGTATGGCATTTAATAGTGCACTTTCAGAAGTCAGCAAAAAGGTTAAATATAGCTAAAATAGAATTTGGCTGCCATTAAGTTCATTATTGTAACTCACAACATTTTCACTTAACTAAAAGTTATGACTACTGTAAATATCTTTTATAACTTTGTTATGCGTATTAAATGGATTGCAGCATCGTGTTAATTTAGTTAGATAACGCTTCAAATAAATATGTTTATAATGGAGACAAGTTGTTGGTTTGAGATTTATTATTGGGAGCCCAGTCCTCCACATTAATATTTCTCTTTCATATTCAGGAATATCTTCAAAAGGTTCAATTCCCAGCAACGATGTATATGTTGTGAGATGACATTCACTTTCTAGGTTGATTCCAATGGAGCACTGTTGGCTGTTTGCCATGACTAAGAAACTGAATTACCAAACGAGATTTAATAACTATTTAATCTAAAATTAAAATAATTTTTTTTTATTGAAATTTGTTATTGTTAACTGTTGTTTTAAAACTATATTTAGATGACATAACTGACGTCCCAAAACTATATTTATACATCACAGCAGGCGTTGCAAAACTATATATTTCATCATAATTCACTTCACAAAACTTTATTTATGTATCAAAACCAACCTTAATAAACTGTTTTTACACACCACAATGGAACCCATGACAGTCAGGCAGTTTGTGAAAATATTACCCCATTTTATGGTTAAGTAATATTACCATTTTATTAAATTATTCTAAAAGATTAGGATTTGGATTAATTTCTTTTCATCATTGTCTTCAACACCTTTAAAAATGGTCAGGTACCAATTTTCAGCCATATTTCTTTACTAGAACTTAAGTTATTTACACAAAAAGTATCGCTGTAAAAGAGAATAGCGGCCAAATAAAGAAATTTTTTGTCTGAATTTCAAAATGACATATCTTTATTATGCTTTAAGAAACCAAAACCATCTTTTTTATAAAGATAGCCTAAGATCATCTACTTCAGTTGAAAAAAAAAATCGAATCAATGAGACTTGGGCAACTCCGGGAATTAATGAAAGGACAACCCAAGGTAACAGAACAAAAAATTTGACTAGCCTTTTTAAAATAAAAAAAAAAAACTATCAAAAAACTTAAATATCTCTAATTTATCTACATTTTTGAATTCAGCACCCTTAAAATTGGTCAGGTACCAAATTTTAGTCCCATTATTCCACTAGATCTTAAATTATTCAATTAAATGTACTACTACAAAGTTCATAATGGCGGAAGTGGAAAAAAGTAGGGCGTCTTAAGCTGAATTTCAAAATGCCATAACTTTTGAACCGTTTGGATTTGGGAGTTCAAATTTTTCATTTTTTCATTATTCATTAATAGGTACCACTGGTTAAAGTTTCAAAGAAATCTGAGAGGGTGACTGAAAAATTTCAATTTTTTGTCTCACTTTTACATGGAATTACCCGATGAGTTTTTGAAAGGAATGATTGCTTGAGTGAAACTCTTGCTTTAAATCAACTCTCTTTCAATGGATTTTGATTGACGAGTTCACTGGAATTCTATGTTCATTTTCAAAAAGATTTGAGGCTTTTGTTGCCGATATAAACCGGTTAATCTGCAACATCTTTACAGTATGTCGATTATTTGTTGGTGTTGTTTTTTACTTTGCTCCTGATCTTGGGTGATTTTTCACGTGTTGTATCCTCCAGGAATTTATTTGCGTAGGCTTCTTTTAAGACGGCTCGAATTTTCGGCTTCTTGTTGTAAAGTGTAAATATGTTTAAAAAGCTTTTAAGTATTGAATAATCACCATTAACGTTAATAAGCATCGCATTATTTGATACTTTAAAACCTTTAGCTAAATAGAACACTTTTAAGAATCTATATCACTTATCCAAACCTTTTGCATTTTTTTAAAAAGTCTTTAATGAATCAGTTGATATAAATTTTTAATTTATTGTATCGGTGATTCTTTTAGATTTGTTAAAGTTTTAATCATACATAGAAAAACGTGTAGATTTTTATATTTTAGATAAAAAAGTATTGTGTTGGTCATTTCCGACATTAGTTTCAAATTATTTTTTTTTTTTTTTTGTTGAACATCTTTTTATACACTGATATTTTGATACTTGCACATGATGCAGTTGTTTTAATGATTTTTAATGTTGCTTTATTTGCACTATGCAAATACATTTGCATGCATAAAAAATTATACTGATGTCAACGTGTAGAGCATTATGATTTTATAGTTATTGCTTATAGATATTTGGCTACATTTTCATTCAATTTTATTTATTTTTTGCATTCCAATAAACCATTTTAATAACCAAAAAATTCACGAAACTATAGTTTGTATGTTGCGCTAAAAATCTCATGCGTCATGGAATTGTATTGTTCTCATACGGCAATTAAAGTAATATAGGGCTTTCATAAACTAAAGAATTGTGTAAACATGTAGAAACTGTGAAAAAAAACCAATGGTGATTCAATTGATCTTTGTGAACAATAAAAAACACATGGATCAAGGCTTTTTAACGGTTTATCCATCGAAAAGCCATGACCTATTGTGTTTCAAATACCAGAGACCTTTTTCATAATTTTCATATGGAAATTTTCCGTTGGGGGAGTCCAGTCATATGAGTTTTTATAACAATTTTGAAACATGTTTCATCTATTTCATGAAATGAGTAACCAACAGTTACTTATTTTGGATGTTCAGAAATCAATAATATTGCGCTTCTACCATTTAGACCAGAACGTGCCAAAATTAGCAAAAGTTTAAAGAACCTTTACATGGATACCGTTTTTTTGATGCTATGGAAATCATTTTCATGTCAAAGTTTGAATCTGATCATTTTAATCCTTACGCTACTAAATGTCTACTGCATATTGAGCTTAACCTTGAAGTGTTTTTCATACACCATATCAAATTATAGGTTCTCAATACCTGGCGTTTATTTAATTGTAGAGAAAATAAATATGACCATTATTAACATTTAACATCAATACTTAAAATAATATAAAATCGTCATATCTTTTAAAATCGTCATATCTTTTTTGTTAGGTATAAATTTTGCTCAATAGTAACAGCGATGCTCTCGTCACTCCTGACTTTTATCACTACCACATTCCCTTAGTACAGGGCAATTTTTAAAGTCGACTTTGGCGAACAGAACTATTTTCTTGTCGCATTTTTCCATACTTATGGATGATAATTTTGATGCGTTTTTTTTTTTGTTGACTTACCTTTTTTTCAAAAAACTCTGCGATGAAGTAATATTTGTTTTCTTCCCGTGATAAAAATTTCTTACCGCAATAATTTAAATTTATTTTGGATCTTCTGGACAAGGTCTGTTTTTGTAATATCCAATAGCGAAGGTGTGAATACCGTCTTTTTCAATGAATCTTTTTTCATCGTTGGCGCTGAGTGCGACTTTGTTGATTTCTTCGGTGTAAATTTTGTGAAGATGAGATCGGATGACGTTCATGGTTGCAAGCTGTTCTTTCTTTTCCATTAAGCAGTTAAAACAATCTTGATGTTTGATGTGATTTTTAACGACGCTATTCTTAACACCTTTGCATTTTTTGTGTTCTTCATCTTTTTCTTCTTTAAGAATCTTGTAAGAGTAGAGCTTAGGTCTTAGCCAAACAAACTCTTCAATTTGTTTGCCTCCAGTCTTATCCTTGAACATTCCGATGACCTTTTTGTTAGCACCTACTTTGAACCCAACATTTTTAATGGCAGTATGTTCTTTGTCGAAATCACTCGTGTCAAATTTTTTTAGTACATTATCAGCAATGTCTTTGTAAAAATCTTAATTTTCAATTTCGTAAAAGAGCGAGTCTGTGTCAGTCATTAATAATTTTGCTCGATCACCGTATTTTTGTTTGATGTAGTCGTAATGGAATTTAGCTATTAAAATTTTGCTGATGTCGAGGATGCACATTCCTAAATAAATGGGTTTGTTGTAAGCCAACTTTGTTCTATGCATGTGAACAGCGATTAAGTTGTCATCAAAAATGGTGAAGCTTTCGAATTAAGTTTTTTTGGATAATTTTAAGGCTTCTTTTTCTGTAGTGACAAGTCTAAAGTCAACATGATTTTCGATGTTTTCCTTGGTTTTTCCAAAGACAGAATTGTTCATGAGTTTGAAAAATTTCTTATCAGACTCGCAGGTAGCTTTTGCTCTCTTATCGGTGTTGAAGTCAATGTATGGTTTCATCCAAGGTTTTTCTTTAAAGGTGAAGCCTCGATGAATTTTTGTGATGATTAATCCCATTCGTTCATAGAGTTTTAGGTTTTCATGATAGACAACGTATTCCTTTATAGGGTTTAAATTTGGAACGAGTTTTTCTACTTTCCCAATAGGCATTCTTTCAGGGGCTAAAGGGTAATCGTTGTGTTTATCGTGAAGGTGATCAGGGTAATCTAAATCGACTTCAAGAATACATGGCATGGATTTCCAATTGGAGAGTTCGTCTTCAGTCATCCATTTGAATCCTCCAACGGGAAGAGATTTGCTCATCGCCCATCCGTGCAAGTTGTTAGCGTCTAAATACTGGATGAATTTCGATGGTTTTGATGGATCATACGAGTTGCCCATATATTTGTTATTGGCAGTTCCATGTCGGTTGGAGATATGCTGATTCTGCCGCGTACTCCCTTTTGGATTATGCGAAGCATATCAGGATCGCTCAGAAGTTCTAATTCAACTTTGGTCATTTTATAACAAGCGTCTATACCGAGTCCAGGAGAGGTGTAATACCAAACGGGATCTTGATCGTAATAATTCATACACACGTCCCTGAAATTTTCAATAACATCTGCAAGTATCAGCACGTCTGAAACGTTGTACAGCTCGTGGTAGTTTTTAAACGTGATACATCTAAATTCGTTCCAAACGTTTTGAGCATGTACAACGTCTTCAACTTTTGCTGGTTAATCGTTCAGTTTGGAGTCGAATGCTTCGATAGGAGGTAATTGCGTTTCGGAAAACTTTTTAATGTAGTCCACCCATTCGTAAGGGTAAACGCCTTTTTTTCTTAATAAGTCAAACTGTTTTCCAGAGTAATATTCAGCAACGTTTTTGCAATGGTCGTTGTTTAGATTTTTAGACAGTTTGACTAAACTGAAGGGCATGAACCTGATGCTGTCATTAAACCTCAATTCTTTCCACACTTCCTTTAGTTTTCCAGTTTTCTTATCAATATATTCTCTTACTTTGATGCTTTTTGAGAAGCTGATGTATTTTTCATCGTTGTTGGGTATGCATTTTAATTTCCCGCCTAATTTCTTGATGAACAAATGGCTGTCGTAGCCGGAAAAATTGTGCAAAAGGATGGGTATGAATTTTGGAATTTAATATTTTTTATTGCAATTGTTGTGCGCAGCTCCTCGATACTTTCCAGTAAAATGGCAGTGATTGCGCACTTTATCTTTTTTAAGATTTTTTTGCAAATGTGGCATTGGGTTGCATTTTTAAAATTCTTTTCATCCTCATTAGTTATGACCACCTTTTCCTTAAAATCAATCTTGTTCCCAATTTTTATAAGGTCTGTTTCGAGACTGGTTACAAACTTTTGAGTAACGTCGTCATCATCGCTTTCTGCTGTGTATGTGACAGGTTTTTCTTTATAAATGGTTTCGTCGAAGCATTTGATGTAATAACAAAAAGAGCTTGGAACGTGTTTTTGGTATTTTTTGGTGTACGACTCTTTATCATTATATTCAGTGTTATCATCGATGGGTTTGATGAAACTTTCAAAGTCGGCATACACCACAAACGGAACTCTCATGGACATGTTGTAGTTTTTAAACTGAACGGTTGTTCCTTCTTTAGGAAGTTCAATTCGGACCGAGATGTTTATAGCAGTCAACTTGATGTTTTTGGAGCTTTTCTTCTTGGTCATAAGCTTGGAGACAATTTTTGCAAAAATGTTATTTTCTTTTACCTTTTGATACTGAAGAACCAACCAATCGACTTAAGCTTTTAATGAGGCAATAATGGTTAGCAAATCAACAGTATGCTTTCAGAAATGAGCAGCAAATCAACAGTATGCTTTCGATCCAAAATTTTGGATATTCGTAAAGGATGAATTATTTTTTCATCATACCCGAAGACGTTGATGCTAATGTCTTGATTGATCTTTTCAAACTTGTCGATTTGATTGTAATCAAGAGCAAATTCCATTCCTTCCCATTTCATATCTTCTGATTTTTTAATGAGATCATTGTCAATTCTTTCATTATCTCTATTTTTTAGATTCAGCGCTCTGGTGACAGACCATTTAAAGCATTGATTGTCGTCGTTTTCTATGTTAATAATCGCCTTTTTCTTTTAGTATTTAGTTTTAAGTTTAGTTTAAGTTTAAAGTATTTGCCTACCCTACAGGATTATGCCCAGGTTGCAAGAAAAACTTGTATCTCTGTAAGGCTGGTAAAACTATTGCAGACACAGTTTCTTAAAAGTGGAAAAATTCTGATTTGTCTAGCTTGCAAACCTCTAGAGATTGCTCAGTATTATGCAGTATATGCAGTCAAGGAAGAAATAGATTATTAAATAAAAGTATGAAAAAGGGAACTAGCTCAACATTGAAACTTTGCCAAATATGTTTATGTGAAATTGCTAAAGGTAAACCCCACAAATGTTCCCCTTTAAAGAGTAGCACAAATCTTTGTGAGAGTATTTCTAAACTTTCTAAAAAAGTAAAAGAACAAGTAGCTTCTTCCCTTCTTAAAGAAATTTATTCTGGTCAAGGGCAAAGTCTAGGAGCTCAAGCCATTCTCAGAACAGGTAAAATATTGTTAAATAAAAATAGCTGTTATGTTCGTTCTTAAAATAACAGTTTGTATTATATTAAGGAGGTAAAAGTATTCATATTACACTCGGTACTCGGGAAAGTGAGAAAGATTCCTTGTAATGAAGTAGAAGTTTTGGTAAATACCTTAGGACTTAGTCAATTGAAGTCAAATGAAATGTTAAAAACTTTGAGGAGAAGCGGTGTAAAGTTTGAGTCAAACATGGAGAAAGCCCTGGATGAAAAAAGTAAACTACTTTCCAACTTTTATGTCACTGAATTATTAGACTTTCAAGAAAAAGAAAATGATAATGACTATGCTACAGTGAAGAGACACTTGGTATATATGGAAGATATTACAGCATTTCTTGATTTTATAATGAAATATCGAGGACAGGTTCCACAAAACACATTTGTAAAGGTTGGAATAGATTCAGGTATTTATATTTAATTTATTTAATTTATATTACTTATGATATTTTAATTATCGTCTTTTTGGAAACTTGTTTTAAAAAATATTATTTGTACATATTATATACAAATATGTATGTGTGTAAGTATATATATATATATATATATATATATATATATATATATATATATATATATATATATATATATATATATATATATATATATATATATATATATATATATATATGTTATAGGTGGAGGCTGACTGAGGTTATAGTAAATCTGTTTGATCCAACCAAGGACAGGACAGAAGATAGCAGCTCCTTAGGATCATACTCAGGAGCAAATACGTCACTTGTTTTAGCTTATTGTGAAAGGGTTAGTGAGAATCATTCTAACATGATAATGATTGTGGAAAGATTAAAGTTGCATGAATGCAAGTACTCATTGGCTTCTGACATGAAGTTAATCAACATATTGCTAGGAATATCGGTGTGTTTGTTTTAAATAATTTTAAGATAATAAGACATATCATGGTAAAAACTATATTAGGAAAAGGTTTTTTTTACCCTACAATATATTTATAAATTGAATTATAATATAAAATTTTAGGCTCATGGAAGAAAGTATGCTTGTGCATGGTGTGAAGGTTTTTCAGAATTATTTGCTGGAGAGTTAAGAACATTTCAATCTTCGAATAATTACTATGCACTGTATTCATCTGCAGGATCTCCTGTGAAAAGAATGAAAGAATATAAGGTATAGATGAATAAATATATTGTAAATATTTTCGAAATTTATCATCCATTACCATTTTATCATTTTAAATAGGATAAAAAAAATTTGTTTCCATATATTTAGAATGTCATTAATCCTTGTCTTCTTAAGATAGAAGACAAATCCCTCAGTATAATAAGAGAGATTCCATTACCAAACTTCACCTTCTGATGGGATTTGTTAACCATGTGGCAGCGTTTATAATGCAACTTTGGCCTGGATTTATAGATTGGGTCAAGAGCATTGGATGCCTTCGAAAAGGTTACCATGGAGGAACATTTGAAGGAAACACGTGTAGAGAGATACTTAAAAGTTGCGACAAACTTGAGTTGATAATGCCTGTTGAACCATATCCTCTCTTAGAAACAATGAGAAAATTTAATAAGGTTGTTCATGGTGTCTTTGGCTATAAACTTGACCCAAACTATTCAATTTTAATTGAAAGTTTTACACAAAGCTATAAGGATGGGCAAGACTATTGCAGAGAGGTAATTGCTGTTTTCTTTACTCTTTGTATTTAAAACCAAGTTATTGATAAACATATTTATAGTAAGCTTTTTTAGTTTTTAGGTAAACAGCTCACGGTTACTTGGAAAGTACATGCTGTAACAGCACATCTGGAAACATTTGTTGATTTGAGTGGCCTTTCCCTTCGGCAGTTTAATGAGCAGACATTAAAATTTTCTAAAAATGTGATACCTCCCAGATTTTTCTAAATATGAAAATGAAGTGTCCAGATGCCCCACTTACTATATTTGTTAACATTTTTGGGGCACTCGGATAGTAAACTTAAACCTTAAATTTCTGACTTGTGTTTTATTAATCACCGCTTTTGATATTATTGAAAATACACCACATGATCCCATGCACATTTTACTAGAAGGACTAGTGCCCCATGAACTATGTCTTCTGCTGCGATTACATATTTGTGAAAAACATATATACTCATTAGCTGCACTTAATAGTTTTATTATCCAGTTTCCTTATTCATACTCTGAAGCCAGAGATAAGCCTAATATTCGCCTAACTACCTTTGATGTTTCAGGCTCTCAAACATCTGCTTAAACTTTGATTCTTGCTCGTATCATTCCACTTTTTATTAGACAATACAGCGATTCAAATGATCCTCATTACGTTAACTTTCTTGATCTTTTGGAAATTCTTCAACTTACTTTGTTACTGATCATTACATATAGAACTGTTTTGGATTTACAAACTCTTATTGAAAAGCATAACGAATCATTTGCTTTACTGTGGCCAAATAATCTGATACCAAAACACTTCATTTTATTGGACAAATGCATCGATTTGGTCCGCTAAAAAATCAATTTTGCATGACTTTTGAAGCAAAGCACAAAAAAATAAAAAGTGTACGTTGGTACAACTTTAAAAGTAATTCCAAATCAGTTTGTTAACATCTTCGGTGGAACACAATTTCAAACTTTCTTGATGATAATGGTCAACTGACTCCTTATCCTTTTACGGCAAAGACTCAACATTTTATAAAAAGAATTGTGATTGGTTCACTTGTATAGCAAGTTGGTGATATTATTTCAACAGTTAATGATTCTTATCAACTTTACAAGATCACTGACCTTCAATCTAATTGCGTAAAAGTTTGCATCATGACAATTGACAGCTATGTACCTCATAAACTTGCTTTTCATGTTAGAAGTACTAATATATTTAAATCAATTACTTTAGAAAATCTCCAAATTCCGTGGCCATTGACAAAATTTACTGTAGACGGCTCAAAATTAGTTGTGCCTAGGTCAAAACATTGTCTCAATCTTTCTTAGTTACAACGAATATTTTGAATATGAATATATTTTGTATATTAGTTGCTATTTTTACAAAGAAAAACTTGTGGTTTAGTTATTTTTTTCATTTATATGTAAGTGTTTAAATGCATGTAGAATATATACTTGCTAAAATGTCATACAAGCATTAGAAATGTGTATTCTGTTTATATATTTTTATAAATTTTTATTATTAGTTACCTATCTTTTCAATGGAATGCAGCAGTTATCTAAACGGTTTGATGCCTTGCCGTAAACACACTTTAAAAGATGTCTGTGATGAATTGGCACATCACCTTGAAGAGTGTCTTCCCGAGGGAACGCCTTCAATAAGAAAAAAATATTATCATCGTGTTACTGTACTTTTGAAACAGTCATATCCAAAATGTACTTTTGGAGAAGAGGGTGCAGTAAGTTTGAGTTATACCACTTACATATTATTATCATATTTTTAAATTTTCATTAACACATTGGTGAAATAATTCACGCAAAAATGAATTATAAAAACCAATAAATAGTTCACAGCATTAATTCTATTAGATGTTTAATTAAGCACAACATAGGTTATTACTCCAAATAAAGGTAAAATAATAATTTTTTTTAATGTTCAGGTGTATGTAACACATCCATTTCTTACACTAAGCTAGATAATATTCAAATAATAAATTTTGTTTTTCAGGATGGAGTTGTAAAACGTGTGTCGAATGTAATTCGAAGCGAAGCGAGCGCCGTTTAAAAAGTTTGATAGATGTAAAAAATGCTAACAGAATGCTTAACGTTCCAGAAATAAATGATAGCTCATTTAATGAAGATATGCAGGTGATACCCATAAATCCTTTTTCAAAAGAAATGTTTTTTATCAATATTTTTTTAATAAAAATTTACCTAAAATATACAGTAAGAATTTAATAAGGTTTAATTTCAAATTAATCCAATTTTTTTGCACAAAAAGTTCCTGATATTGATTACATACGTTGTTTAGTTAGGAATATGCACTGTTCTTTGCCATATTCAGAACACAAAGAGCAACTTTTCTATCAAGAAATTGTAAGCAAATAATACTTTTATTATTGACACATTGACTATAATATGAATATATGAAACGCTTTTTGTTAAAAGGGTGCAATTCGAAAAATTTATCAAAATCATTAAGAACACATCAATGCATATATATATATATATATATATATATATATATATATATATATATATATGCCCTCCCTCCCACCCCCAATGGGGGAGATCGGAGTTAGTCTGAACTTTCAATTGTGAATATGTGACCAAAACACAAATATTTTTTTTATTAATATGATTTATTATAATATGTGTTTCATTAGAAAAACTAGTATGAACCTTTAAAACTTTATTTAATATTTTCATTCAAATGGTTTACTTTTTTCTTTAAACTTTTGTTAAAAGGGCGATTTTTTATAAAACAGAAGATTTAACATTAAAAAAAATTTTCAAAAAATTTTATGAGTATGAAATTTTTTCATTTCTTTAATAAATTTGTGTTTTGTGCACTTTTAACAAAATGTTCTTTATGTGGTTGCAACTTTTTTAGATCATGGACGAATTTGAAAGAATGAACATAGTTACCAAAGAAGCAGCATTAGATAGGCTATTGCAAGTTGTTCAAAAGTTGTATCCCGGTATATATATTCCATCTGCCCTAATACAATTTCATAAGAACACTACCAGAAGAGGGGTGTTGTGTCCAATTGTTATTGCTAGTGAAAGTTTAACGAAAAGTTGTTTCTTTTTTTATTTTTAATTTGATATTGATTTATGTAATGTATGTTATTACAGTAACTTAATTTTACTTTTTAAAAAATTTTTAGGCTAAGTCATCGGCATAATGATTCACTACATGTGCTTCAACTTATTGCATACTATTATATCATGGACCTCTCATACCCAAGATTGTTTGGAGGAGTTTTGGGGCTGTTGCAACATTATGTTTTGCAAATACCATTTGCTTGTACTAATAAGCTTTGGCTAAAAAAATGCAAAGTCTTGTGAAAAGTGTTGTGGTATCTTTAATCTTTGAAACTGTTCAACTCTTCAAATAAAAATATTAGAAAATTTCAAAATTAAATATTTATGTTTATATTTGATGATGGTTTCTTTTTTAAAAAATGAAATATAATTTCTATTACTTTTTTGGTCTTTTTATTCATTTTATTTATGTAAAGTGTGCCATTTATTCAATTTATTTATTAAGTTGAGACATTAGTAAATTAAATTAGTCACGCGATTTTTAAAATTAAGTATGGCGTGACATTTAATTTTTTTATTTGTCACGGCGCATCTAAAACACTATAGGGTCGCATGTCACCAAGCCCGATTTTACGCGCCACATTTAACATCTCTTAATGTGGCGCGTTAAATCGGGCTTGGTGACATGCGAACCGATAGTGTTTCAGATGTCCTATGACAAATAAAAAATTTAAATGTCACGCCATACTTAATTGATAAAAGTCGCGTGACTACTTTAATTATAAATGTCACGCCAAACTTATTATCTAAAGGTCGTGTGACAGTTTTAATTCTTGATGTCGCGCGTTAAATCGGGCTTCGTGACATGGGAATTTTATTAGACAATTTGCCGTGACATTTTTTACGGTGTATATAAAGAAATAGAATTTTTATAAAATACTATTTTTGAAATAGGTTGACAGACCAAGAATTAGATGTAGTATTGAGCTTAGTGATATTATACAATCATCTCATGTTTATACAAAAGATGTTGAATCTTTAAAAAAAAACTGTTTGCAGCTGCTGCTTTACTCTCCTTGCAAGAGGTTAAAGAATAAATAACAATTTACTTGATAAGTAAAAGTTATCAAATATTCATTAAACTTCAATAAAAGTCTTTAGGCGTATATTAATTTAATAGTAAATTTTATTCTTCAGGATGTCATAACACCTGTTGCTCTTGTCAGGCTGTTTTGAATTTAATTAATTTGTCAGAAACTCTTGATCCCGCATTATGTGAGAGAGTTGCTTCAGGCATAGTAAAAAACAAGATGGAACGAGAAGACATTGAGAGAGGCCAGTCCTTTAAAATACCTACAGGTGTGTAAGTTTTTATTTTCATTTTTAAAAAATAAAAATAGGGTTTATATTTTCAGATAAAACTTAAATGCACATATAAAACACTCAGTAGATATAAGGCCTTTAACTAAGCAATGGTATAGATTGCTAACAACTTTTTCAAAAAGTTTACATTTAAAGTAGGGGTAGGTTAAAGATGTATAATTAATATTTATTTTTAACAAAAACTTTATCTTAAAGTTGGAAGTCTGTTAACTTTGGAACTAAAGACAATAAATCTTCTAGAAAGTTTTTTAATCAGATATTATTTCAAGCAGTGATGGAATTAACTTCTGTACTGGAATTGACAAAAAATAAAACAAAAAAACTGATATCAAATCTCCATAAGAATCTGGGATCATCTACTGTTGTGGAGAATAATGTAATTAGTATGATGACATCATTACAAGAAGAAATTGAATCTAAATATAAAATAGAACAAGATATCTTTATTTGGAATGATGAAATTATAACAAGACATGTTGTATTTATCCATGACACTTCTGAATTTATTCTTAGTATTTTAATGGAAAGAGGATTGGGATCCTCTCTCAAGTATGGTACGTATATCAGTTGATGGAGGTCAAGAATTTCTCAAAGTAATTCTAAATTCTTTGATAAAACCAATAAAAATGAGATTTACATTGACAGTGGAGTTAAAAGGTGTTTTATTCTTGCAATTGTTGAAGATGTTTCTGAAGACAATAGAAATTTGCAGAAAATCTTGAGTAGATTAAATTTGGATGATGTTACATATCACCTTGCATTTGACTTAAAATGTGCTAACAGCACCTTTGGTTTGTCTTCTCATTCAGGTAAATATGCCTCCTTGTGGTGTGAAGGCGAATGTTCCCTAGAAAGCGGTACTCCAAGAAAATTAGGTTCTTTTGATCATTAGTGCAACTTATTTGTTGAAAATGGTGCAAAGCGGTTAAAGATGAAAGATTTTTAAAATGTTATTAGTCCTCGACTCGTTTATTTAGACAAAAATGATGAAGATGAAATTAATCACTTAGTCCCTCCACCAGAGTTACATATTTTTATAGGGATTGTGACATTACTTGGTAGACTACTTTTAGATCATTGGCCTCTTTTTAAAAATTGGTTCAAAGAGCATTATATCTTACTTCGAAGTTATCATGGGATAGGCTTTGATGTGAACGTTTTCAACAAACTTATGGAAAAAGTAGATATTTTAGAGAGAGATGTGTTAGCATCTCAAACTAATTTATTGCCTATAGTTAATTGCCTCAGAAAGTTTGCAAAGGTTAAAGAGTGCACCTTTGGATAAAATTAGGCAGCAATGCTTCTTCAGTTATTGAAGAGTTCAAAGTATCATTTTGTGACCTACAGCAGTATGCAAAGATACATTTAAATACAGAGCTGAAGGTTACCTGGAAAGTCCTTATTGTTGTCTGTCGTATTCTCCCATTTCTGAAGTTTAATTGTTGTTCGCTGGGATCATATGCTGAACAGACTGAGAAGCTGTTCATAGTGCCTTCAAACCAAGTTGGTCTTGATACAAGCGAAGGATTGAGCATAAAGATTATGCTAAACGATTGAAATCTGCTTCTGCCACTTTTTGCTTAGATAAGATGTAAATATTGTAATATAAAAGACGTAAATATTGTAATATAATGTTATTTTTGTAGCATTTATTGTATTTTTTTCTTTTAATTATTGCTATAATGGTGTAAAACGAGTTTAAATCACTTCAATTTAAGATTAGTAGGTAAAAGTAAGGATTTTTTTCCAGAGGATAATGAAATATTAATTTAAAAAAATATATTTTTTTGAAAGGAGCTTATATCATTATAAAGGGGGTAACTTTATCACATGAAGGGGGATAAATAGGGTTAAAAAATAGGTTTATATGTTACTTCTGATCGACTTTAGATTTGCCCAATACAAAAAAAAAACATATCTCACCTGCACATATCTTAATATGAAAAAAAATTAGAGGTGGGGAAAAGTTGAACCTGGCGGTCTTTATGGCTCACTGTGATTTTAGTAAATAAATAAAAGCAGTAAGTTCCAATAATGAAATAACCTATTATTTATTTTTAACAATAGTCACCAACGTTAAGGTGTCTATTGTTAAAAATGAAAATCAACACAAAAATGCACAACAATAACACATAACAATAGAATATTTACACCCTTGATCCTAAAATCCAATGAAAATAACAAACCAACCTAAAATATGAAAAGCAAAATTAGAAAACCAATTTAAAGTTAACTATATTTATCTTTTTACTAAACATATAAATACATAAAATTATATTTGTTTTTATATTCAATATTAGTTATTATATTGCTTCAAATTTAGGACATTAAAACACCCTAGATTTAAAGATAAAGGTTGCATGCTCTCTCATACACATTACGCTAAAAATTAACAGATATTATTACGTGTTTCCAAAATAATTAAAAAAGGCTAGACAATACAACCTAGCTTTAAAGCAGTAACACTGCCTGACACTAATCAAAAACTATGAAAAAAAATATTAAAATAATAAATAAAGTTATACATACAAAATATGCTCACAACCTGCAAACAGTAAATTTTTGAAACGAAAATCTCAAGACTATAAATTAAGAACATTAGAAAAAATAACGTTATTTGTGTAACACTTTTCACCTACCATACCTTGAATGAGATGTTTATCAATTTGGAAAAACAAACTATTAAATGCTCTAGTTCTTGAACATGCAACATATAGTTGACCATGAGAGAAACACGGTTTTTTGAGATATAACCCAACTCTATCAAATGTTTGACCTTGACTTTTATTACTTGTTATTGAATAAGCCAATCTGAAAGGAAACTGACAACGTTTCAGAACAAAAGATAAATTAGAACCTGATGGAGCCAACTGAATTCAAGGAACAAAAACCTGTTTGGAACCAGAAACACCTGTCTAAATCTCTTTATAAATACATTTTTTTTGAAAAGTACATACTTTCATTCGATTACCATTGCATAACCCAGCTTTGAGATCTAAATTTCTAAGTAGCATAATTACACAACCAATTTTCAATTTAAAATAACAAGGTGGCATACCTGAAGGAGTTAAGCTGTTCAAAAACTCAATAGGAAAGTTATTTCTTTCATTAAGGTCATCAGTATCAATTTGATTAGCACTTAAATAAATTTTGACTTCACCCGGCAGACATCAGGCACTTCATTGATTGATAATGAATCAACATTAGTTGGTGTTAAAATCACGCGTTTAGAATAATCATTTTGATCAGCATCTCCAAAACTCTTTTCAACAATCGATTTATTTTCTCTAAGGATCCTCCTCTTTGACAGGTATTGTTCAATTCCCAAGTTTTAGTAGCCATTCATCTTCCCCATCTTGTACTCTCATATTTTCATTTAATGCAAACTTCTGCACCCATTGCCAATGCAAAGAACATTTTATACACAATTCCACTATTTCAGCTGGTTGTCCTCTTTTCACGACATGCAGAATTTGCCTAAAGTCACCACCAAAAAGAATGATTTTTCCTCCGAACGGAGAGATGTTGTTGCAAATATCTTTTAACAACCTATCAATTGCATTTAAAACATGTTTAGGTATCATGGATGTTTCATCAAGCAAAAACAAACTAACTTGTCTTAAAAAATGACTGTGTATAGAGTTAGGAGTTACATCCAATCTTGGAACAGGGAGTTTGAATAAGCCATGCAGCTGTAGATCCATTTATAAGAAGAGTTGCTGTTATGCCAGTCCATGCAGCTGCAGCGGATTTAAAGCCCCTACTTATGGTTTCAGGAATTAAATAATTATAGGTAAAGGTTTTTCCACTACCAGCTGGTCCATCCATGAAAAACAATCTAGAATGTTGATTTTCTACACTTGGTTGCTCATTCAAAGCAGGAAGGATAGCATTACATACATTTAATTGACATTAAGCAACAATCTCATTTGATTGGCTTTGTCAATATATTGTTGAGCATTTTCATCAAAAGTTTCTAGATTTAAGCCTATTAACTCATCAATAACAGACAGATTGTAATCAGCCAGCATTTTACCACTTTGAATAATAATCTTTTCAGTTTGATTAAGAGCAGCTTGTTCAGCTTTGAAATTTTCCATCATAAAAGCTTTGTATGTATTCCAGAGATGTATAGGATTGTCAGGTTCACAAAAGGTCAAAATAATTGAAGACAACCTTGCAACAAACCTTTCAAAACGCATGCTTCACAAAATGTTTCAAGGACAATACCGTTAACAGTATGCACATCCTCCCAAGATGTTGCTCATTTTGCTTGCAAAAGAAACAGTCTAAGAAAAGACAATTCTCCAGTTGGATTAACTTTATACATTCTTATTATCACCTTATCACCACCCCTTTGTCTAACCTTCCATTTACAATGTTTATCATCAAATATAAAGTGATAAGGAATGTCTACCTATGAATAACAATGTGCTCTTTCATTTTCAGTAGTCAACTTAAACCATGCCATTAGGTGCGTATCAAGATGAGCTACAAGATCTAAAACCATTTGTTCTGCTCCTTCTCTAAAATACACTAATTGATTTTCAGGTAGATGAACTTTAAGACGTATAGTAGCGTGTGCCATGTGACTTATTGGATTCTCAAAAAATTGCCACAATGCTTCAGGTGCACTAACATAACGACAATCTAAAAAAGGGTTTACTTCATCATGATTAATTAGTTCATTTATTAAAATATTGGCACAGTCGTGACCCTTGTATACTTATTTTTATAAATATTTAAGCCTTAACAGACATGCAAGCTTCAACATTAATGTGAGCTTGATACTTCTTTGATAACCATGGATTGTAAGGTACCACCCTGCGGTTATCTACATTGTTACCTTTAATATTGATAACCAAACCATTATCACGACGTCTATAGCGTGGATAACCCTTATGAACTGCAACTGTGTTAGCATTAAATTGGCTTTTTGTAAACTTTAGTTTAATTTAAAATACATTTCAACAGATTTAAAATATTTTAATTAAAAAGCAAACTAACAAATGCTGCAAGGAACCAAACTATAGACATTAAAGATAATAAATCAAACTGAGATATAAATAAATTGCATATATTTAGCTAAACATAGTCTTTGCTTATAGAAAATTTTAAAAGCAGTGAGTGCAATAAATTAAACCTTCCATTTACAATGTTTATCATCAAATATAAAGTGATAAGGAATGTCTACATACGAATAACAATGCGCTCTTTCATTTTCAGTATTTAACTTAAACCATGCCGTTAGGTGCGTATCACGTTGAGCTGCACGATCTAAAGCCATTTGTTCTGCTCCTTCTCTAAAATACACTAATTGATTTTCAGGTAGATGTTTACCAACTCATTGCACTTTGAAAACACGGAAACAACATAATATAAACATATGAACCAATTATAAACACAATAAATGTGTTTAAATATGTATTTAAGGTTAAATATATACCATATATACATATTTAAACAAATTTTTAAAACAATTATGATAACACATATTTACACATACACAAACAATAAAAGCACTTTACAGTATAGTACTACTTTACATTATTGTAAAAACACATTGATAAAACAACTATAAAGCACTTATTATTACATACTCATACATATCAAAAAAGCATATATGCAAACAATAAGCGTGTTCAAACAAAAATTTTGAAAATGATGCGAGAAAATTTAAAAAGATTCAAAGTAAACAAAGTATATACTTACAAACAATACCCTTTACCTTCTTTTTTTTTTCATAAGAACTGTAATCCTCATATTAAAATTTAACCTTTACAAACAATAACATGTGACATGCCATTTCAGTGTTGGCTCAAAAGTTTAATTTACTTTTCTAAACTTTCTAAAAATGAACTAAAGTAGTTAATAGCATCGTAGAAATTTCAAAATAGTAATAATCATTTTATGAAAATACCATTAGTATAACTTTAAATAACATCCATACTCCAATTTTCCTTCTAAAAAACAAAATTCTATAAATTAAGTAACAGACCGACAATTACCCGTATTACTTGTTGCTTTTTGCTAGTAAGAATAAAACTGCTTAAAGAAAAACTAAAACAAACAAAATTTAAGCGATTTAAAAAATTTGAATTTCAAGTTTAAATCCGTTCTACTTTATCTAATAAAAATTTAAATCTTTTCTACTTTATCTAATAAAAATGTATATATAACTATTTCATATACTTACTTCAATTATAATATGATCTACATTGATTTTCAATGTAGATCATATTATAATTGAAGTTTATAATTGAAGATTGATTTAACGATGATTATTTATCTTAATATGATTCTTTATGTAATATATCTAAACTAACTATTAAACTCCAAAAGAAATATTTTAACTCGGTTAAAAGGTCTTTCTTCTATGACTGCGTGCTTTTAGAAAACGCGCTCTTTCAAAGCCTTGGAACTAATTCAAAGCCTTGGAACTAATTTAAAGCCTTGGAACTAATTCAAAGCCTAATAACTAATGACGAAACGACGTGTAACGTTAAACATTAAACATTTCTGGAGCAATTATATTATAGATAACAGACTGTCATTTAAAATAAATAATACAGTAATCTTATGACTTTAAAAAAATATATATATCAGCTAGGACTACTATAGAGTGCGGGTTCTGGCTTATTGATACTTTTCTCATACTTAAGGTTGATACCTTTGATAACTTGCCATAATCTGCAATTAAGTAATAAAATATTCTTGTCGTAATAATGCAATTAAGTAATAAAATATTCTTGTCGTAATAATTTCATTCGTAAGCTATTCCAGACCAAAGACTTTATCATAATCGATCAAGTTAAAACAAGGCTTATCAGGACAAGGTCTTTTTTTGTAATGTCTAATAGCCAACGTGTAAATGCCATCTTCCAAAATGATTTTTTTATCATCTTCAGCGCTAAGAGCCACTTTATTAAACTCTTCGGTATAAATGTTGCGAAGATGAGATCGGATGACGTTCATGGTTGCAAGTTTTTCTTTATTATTCATTAAGCAGTCTTTATAATCTTGATGCTCTATTTTATTTGTAACGACGCTCTTCTTGACCTCTTTGCATTTTTTGTGTTCTTCTTCAAGAACCTTGTAAGAGTAGAGCTTAGGTCGAAGCCCAAAAAACTCTTCAATTTGCTTGCCTCCAGTCTCATCTTTGAACATTCCAATCACCTTTTTGTTAGCACCCACTTTGAACCCCACATTTTTAACAGCAGGATGGTTTTTGTCGAACTCGCTCGTGTCAAATCTTTCTTGTACGTCACCAGCAATTTCTTTATAAAAATCTTCCTTTTCGATTTCATAGATGAGGGAGTCGATGTCAGTCATCAACAATTTTGCCTTATCACCGTATTTAGGCTTCATGTAATCGTAGTGGTGTTCGAACATGATAGTCTTGCTCATGTCTAGGATGGACATTCCCAATTTAACAGGCTTGTTGTAAAAGATTAATGTTTTCTTCATGTGAACAGCGACCAAGTATTCATCAAAAATGGTGTTTTAATCATAATTAGGTTTTCTAGAAAATTTTAAAGCTTCTTTTTTTGTGGGGACAAGTCTAACATCAACATGCTTTTGAATATTCTCCATGGTTTTTCCAAAGACTTTTGTCTTTTGTTGAGTTGTTCATCAGCTTGAAGAAATCTTTTTCAAAAGGACTTTCAGCTTTTGCTCTTAATTGGGTATTGAGGTCAATGTAATTAATTGGGTTTTGAGGTCAATGTAAATTTTCATAAAAGGATCTCCTTTAAAGGTGATACCTCGATGAATTTTTGTAATGACCACACCCATTCGTTCATAAAGTTTTAAGTTGGTATGATGAATAACATATTTTTCTTTGTTGTTTAAATTCGGAACAAGTTTGTCGACTTTATCAATTTTCAATCTTTCCGGAGCCAAAAGGAAGTCATTATTATTGTCGTGAAGGTGATCAGGGTAGTCCAAGTCAACTTCAAGATTGCAAGGCATGGATTTTCAATTTAAAAGTTTGTCTTCAGTCATCCATCAAAATCCTCCAACAGGAAGAGGTTTGCTCATCGCCCATCCATACAAGTTATTAGCGTCTAAGTATTGGATGAATGTAGATGGTTTTGAAAGATTATAGGAGTCACCCATGTATTTGTCATGTCGGTTTGAAATTATGCTGATTCTACCGCGTATTCCTCTTTGAACCATGAGAAGCATGTCAGGGTCAAATAGAAGCTCTAATTTAATTCTAGTTACTTTTAACATTGCATCCCAAGCCAAACCGGGGGAGGTGTAATAGGTACGACACACCTCTCTGAAATTTTCAAAGACATCTGCAAGCATCAAGACATCAGAGACGTTGTACTGCTCCTGGTAATCATTAAACGTTTCACATCCAAATTCGTTCCAAACGTTTTGAGCATGTGCATAGTCTTTAGAGCTTATTTCATCATCGCTAAGTTTGGAATGGAATGCTTCGATAGGAGGCAATTGCGTTTCTGAAAACTTTTCAATCGAGTCTACCCATTCATAAGGGTAAACACCTTTTCTTCGCTATAAATCAAACTTTTTTCCAGAGTAATATTTAGCAACGTTTTTGCATTGGTCGTTGTTTAGATTTTTAGCCAAACTGTCTAAACTACCAGCCATGAATCTGAAGCTATCAATAAACCTCAATTCTTTCCATACTTTCTGAAGTTTACCTTTCTTATTAATAAATTCTCTTACTTTGATTTTTTTTGAGAAGCTGATGTATTTCTCATCGTTGTTGGGTATGCAATTTAATTTTACACCTAATTTTTTGATAAACAAATGGCTGTCGTAACCGGACAAATTATGGAAAATAATGGGTATGAACTTTGGAATTTGATATTTTGGATTGCAACTGCTGTGCGGAGCTTCTCGATACTTTTCAGTCAAATGACAGTGGTCTAAGATTTTATTTCCGTCAAGATCTTTACTGCAAATGTGGCATTGGGTAGCCTCTTTAAAATTCTTTTCATCCTCATCAGTCATTACCTTCTTTTTTATTAAATCAATCTTGTTGAAAATCTTTGTAAGGTCTGTTTCGAGCATGTTAACAAATTTTTGAGCTACATCATCATCATCGCTTTCTGCTGTGTACGTGACAGGTTTTCCTTTATAAAGGTTGTCTTCGAAGCATTTGATGTCATAGCAGAAGGAGCTTGGAATATGCTTTTGATATTGTTTGGTGTAAGACTGTTTTGAGTTAGGGGTGCAAGTGTTAACAGGTTTGATGAAACCTTCAAAGTCAGCATATACGACGTACGGAACTTTCATTGACATTTTATAGTTTTTAAAATGAACGGTTGTTCCTTCTATAGGAAGTTCGATTATCACTGGGGCGTTATCATAGCAATAAGGTTGATGAATTTTGAGCTTTTCTTCCTGGTCATAACCTTGGAGACAATTTTTGCAAAAGAATTGTTTTCTTTTTCCTTTCGATACTGAGGAAGTAGCAAATCGACTGAAACACAATAATGGTTAGTGTCATCGTTTGAAATAAACAACAAATCAACACAATGCTTTCTATCTAAAAATTCAGATATTCGCAAAGGGCGAGACTTTTTTTCATCATAACAAAAAACGTTGATGCTAAGGGTTGGATTATTTTTCTTAAATTTGTCGATTTTATTAAGCTTGATAGGAAATTCCATTCCGTCCCAATTTAGCTCTTCAGATTTTAGAACCAAGTCTTCATCAATTATTTTGTTGTTTCTATTTTTCAGATTTATCGCCCTGGTGACTGACCCTTTAAAGCATTGATCGTCTTTGTTTTTCATATTGATAATCGTCTTTTTGTTTTTAAGTTCAACAGGCAGCTCCATGTATGAAGAACCGCTGAGAGGCTCGTAATCAATAAAGTTAATATCTATTCTTAAAATGTTATTTACTCTGCTTGGGGATCCCATCTTATTGTATTTGATACTACTTTCCAAGACTTTTTCTTCCATTTCACCAATTAACTCTATTAAATCCGTAGACTCTAGTATACTTTCAGAGAAGGATGAAAAGTCAGCGATTCTAATTTCTTCTTCACCAGTCAATTTGTTTACACATAACATTTCACACGTTAAAACAATTCTTACTTTTGTATCTCTCTCTCCTTCTATAATATAGCAGACTCTCTAACCAAGTTAAAAAAAGGCTTTAATGTAATAGCAGACTCTCTAACCAAGTAGAATAGCAGGCTCTCTAAGCAAGTAGAATAGCAGACTCTCTGACCAAGTTAAAAAAGGCTTTAATGTCTTGATATTGAACAGGAGGTTCATAAGAATATAGCCTAACAGCATGATCCACTGCATGATCAGTCAATTTAAACTTTGTTTTAAAAGGTCTTGAAGCAGGAACCAGCTCAACAGGATGAGTAGCAGGAACCGGTATTGGCGCTGGAACAGGTGTACTAAATCAAGACTTTTGGGAGACTTTATCGTTTTTTCCACTCCATTTTTGACATTGCTCACTGCATTCTTCACAGGTGTTGGAACGTATGAATCAATGACAGTAAGCACTTGGTTAAAACCATGATTAACCGCATTCATAGCAGTGGTCTTAAAACTTGAAAATAAACCAGGAGCAGGAACTGGTCTAGCTGTGATGACGTTCGTTGAATCGATAACAGGTGGTTCAGCTCTAGTCACCTGATTTTGTAAGCGAGCAGGCCCGTTAGAAACAGGACTAGGAGCAGGAACCGGTCTTTGAACCATTGGCCTTGCATCAGTCGTCCTTCTACGAGATGCAGGATTAGAACCAATATCAGGCCTCGTTGTTTTTAAGGCCTAAACAAGCTCTTCTCTTGTCATTCTGGCATAGCCTTTTATAGCCATTTCTTTAGCATCCTTTCGCAATGATGCCATTGATATTTTATCTTTCGATGCTTTATCACTCATTTTTATTAGGGAAAGAAATTTTTTTTCCGTGCTTTTAATTATTCCCTCTTTAGCGATTAATTTCTTTGAAGCCTTATCACTCATTTTTATTAGGGGAAGAAAAAAATTTTCGGCGGTTTCAATTTTTCGCTCTTTGGCGATCAATTTCTGTAAAGCTTTATCACTCATTTTATTCATGCCATGATTTTCTTTAAGTCAATTCAATTTTTTTCATTTTTTGGCAACTTTTTCAATTCTCCTATGAAAAGAATTTTTAAAAATGTTTAAGCAGCAGGAGCGCAAAATCTTCCTATCCAATGAGTTGAAGTGAATTTTTGAAGTTCTTCCCACTCTTTTGCAATAATATCGTTTTCCGCTTCAGGTAAATCTTCAGAGACGTCCTCTTGCATTCTTCTCGAAATCATCCTTTCATCCAAGATTTTCCCTATTTCAGCCAACCATTCAAATCTATCCATCTTTTTTAAAAATACCAAGAAATTTCTTAACTCAAATTCATTTTTTAAAATTCTTTTCGAAGCCTTTCATTTTTCCCGTAAAGGCAAATTGCCATTAATCTGAATGAATAGCATTAAATATTTTTAAAGCTTCAGACCAATTATGATATTGTTCACGACCTTTAGGGTTTAATATTCCCAATTCATGATAACGATGCAAAACAGTGACTGTTTTTAAAATTGGAAACACCACTACAAAAGGCATTCCTTTAAGCATTTCTTTTAAAGCGATTTTTAGCTCCTTAGGAAGTTTTTCAACATCGCTAAAGAATTCAAGTAAAGTTGCTGATTTAGTTTTATAAGAAGTTGAATTATCGTCAAGAGCATTTGAAAGATCACTCCCTTTAAACCATTCCATTTTTTTATTAAGGAAAGAAAATTTTTTTCAGTGCTTTCAATTTTTTTACTTTTAACATGTTGAAAAATCAATTTTGCTGGCTTTTACGTTTTTCAAGCTTTTTAGAATTTAGAAATTCAATCTTAGTTCCATCATCCACCTTTCCATCTCGACGCTCTAAATATCTCCCTCCACGACCAGTCCCTAACATCGCTTTGTAAAGAGACTTGTATTCAATCAGCAGTCATGTTGGTTCTGTCTAAAACAAATTTAAGCAATTTATCAGAAATAACCAATGCAAAAATAACAGTATTTTCAAGAGTCAAAGTTCGGAATTTAGGGTTTACCACCAATTCGGCTGTTTCTGATGTCATTCTTTCTTTTTGCTTGCTGATATTAACAAAGAGCAATGGATTCAACTTTATATATTCAAGTAAGGACAACCCTGATTGACAAACAAGTTCGTTTGTGCCGTAATATTTTTCATCAAAAGAGAACGCATCTGCATAAGCCATGACCACTCTCTTTTCTCCAAAATCCAAGTCGTAATTGTAATTTGGATACTTTATTCCATTAACGGTCACGTAAAAATTGCTAACACCACAATGGTCGAATATAGACGGATTAACAGTTTGACTGGAAGATCTGTTTGTCTGAAGTCCGAACACGATAAATCTTGGAATCCTTTTGTCGGTGACTCTTCCAAGCGACCAGTTAAATTCTGTTTGCCCAGCTGGAATAAGCTGTCTTTCACATTTGTTTGATTTGTAAGCCACTAGAATGGGAATCTATTTAGCCATTAAATTCATGAAATCAGTCTTACTCGAAATATATAATTCAACGCGAGGCATATCAAGTCTGAATTTTTTAAGGTCGATCATTCCTGCACTAACGCTCTCCGCTCTGTAAATTGCATCATCATATTCTTTCTTTGTAAAGGTGATGGTATGTCTGAAACCATAAACAACTTTGTAATAGGTTTCGCAAAATCCAAAAATGTGCTTCGGAATCTTAAACGAAAAAGCTACAACGGATGTAGTGTCTGCAAACAAGTGGTCTCGTCTAAGATTCAATCCTGAATTTCCAACAAGATTTGATGTGTCCATGAACCACATCTGTTTTAATCCATCTGTAACCTGAAATCCGTAAGGATATTTTATCATTCCGAGAATGGTGGTGGCTTGACATGGATGAATAACTCTTTCCACTTGTTCTCCTAACAAGTCATAAGTCACATCGTTGAACAAATACATCAAAAGATTGTTCACCAAGGCAATCTTGTCTGTAGCTTCGTAAAAAGTTCCATCACTCTTTTTCAACACTCCTTCAATGAGAATGTAAGCCTCTGATGGCACTGTTTGAATCGATTCACAGTCAATCTTAAAAGTAATCTTTCCTGAAGAATTTAAATCGAGATTTGTTGGAAGGTACTCGAAAAAATCAACTTTTTAAATACCATTATCAAACTCTGGGTTCTCAGTAACTCTGATCGGTCAGTATTCATCAATTTTATTATAAAAAAATAAATTTTTTAAATTCATTTTAGTGTCATAAGAAGGACTCTTATGACATCGCAAGAAAGGAGAGGGTAAGCGGGTCCAATAGACCCACCCCTTGCACCAGAATACTTCAAACGATTTTCATACCCCGCCCCATTTTAACCAGGTCTTGGATTCGAATCGCATTCTTTTTAGACATTTTCTTACTTTGAATGGACGAACCAGTCTTTCATTTCTCAATGGCCTTTTTACCTTCATCAATAGCTACGTCTTTAGCAACGGAGATGGCAGAAAAGGCTAACTCTTTACCAGCAGATTTTGCAGCTGTAATTGCTTCTTGTCCAATTTCGCTTTTTGCAGCATTTTTAAGCAAATTCACTGTTGCTTTTAACATGCTCGAAGCAGCCGCTCTTTTTATGAAATTTTTAATCGTGTCTAAAATACCACCTCCTCCAACAACGTTCTTTTTCACATATCTTCGATTATTACAAATAAGCATTTTAAAATAAAAAACAATTTTTTTTAAAATAATTTTATCAATAGTCTTCATTAACGATTTATATTGCTCTTTATTATTTTCCCCTTGTCTCAACAGCTCGTCGCATATAGCAACAGCCTCATTTCTCGACCCTGTATTTCCAGCATGCCAAGCAGCAATACTCAATTCAAGCTTTTCCACCAACGCATTCGGATTGCTGGGGAGAATGATGACTCAACAACCTTTTTTTCCTTTTTCAAATACGCATCATTTTTTCCCAAATGGGTGCAATAAGTTGCTGATACTTTGGTCTCCTTGAGGCTTTCGGTTTATGTGGTTGTGAATCAGATCTTATAGCATCACTATCCATCAAAATTTTTTCATAATTTTGCAAATCTTCATTGGTATAGCTATTTGGTATTGTAAATTTGGTCAACAGCTACCGAAGACCTTTTGTTCCTTCATACTTTTCTCCACCTACAAAAATGTCATCTCCATCCATTTCAACCTCCATTTTCCCAATATACATTTTATCTTTAACTTTGTTCACTTCAAAAGACCTTTTCTTTTTTGATCAACTTTATCCGAAAGGATCTTTTCATTGCTATCAATGATCGGTTTAAACAGTTTGCTCGCATCCGTCTGAAATTGAGAATTCGTCATGTTTTCATTCACGCTGTCTTGATAAATTTTGTTTCTTCTCGCCAACACCTCTTTTACAATTTCATCCCTTTTATTCGAGTCTTGTATTTTAAAGAAAAACATCTTTTTAAAACACGCTGAAAAAAAAATCATAAATAGGTTTTTACGATTATGTTTAGTGACCTTTTTTGAATATGTTATCAAACGTTTGAATCGCGTCTTCTCGTCCTTTTTGGATAAAGTTTTCTTTGGTGACTTCATCAATACCGATTTTGGTTTTTGTTTTTATTTCCTCTGTCATGGTTTTAAATTTTTGAAGCTCCTCCAAAATCAACTGATACTCAGAATCGCTTATTTTCCATCCACCAACGCTTTCAAAATATGGTCGCTGATCGCATTCAATTTAGACTCTGCTAACACTTTTATCTTTTCATGCTTTTCCGCTTTTAACGCCAACTTTTTATTCACTTGACCTCTAACAATGGATAAAAAACCTACTCCAATAGCCACACCTTGACAAGCAATCGCTGCTGGACTAGTCACAATCGTACTCAAAAGACTAATACCAGCCACACCTAGAGCTATGCATAAGGCTGGCATCGAATTGTCTACATTGGATATAATTCTAAAAGCCCGATGGTACTTTTTACTCAAATGAACTCGCTTTGCTTTTTCACTCTCTATCTCTTTCTGAATCTCACCTATCTTCTGAAGCCTGTAAACATGACCTCCTTCATCCACTGGAGCTGTAGGAAAAATTGGATAAAGTTTTTCAGAGTTATTAAATATTTCCATTTTTTAATACACAAAAATTTATTTTAAATCAATGTTATCAATTTTACAAAGTTTTTCTCCTTTTTTAACAATCACGTCCTGTTTGCTGTTGCTATTCACGTCCATAATGACGTCATCTACAGACTCTGAAATAATAACTTCGTTTTTTCTATAAGTCAATTGATCAGTTATTTTATTCACTAATGTCACCACCGCAACACCTTTCTCCAAATTCAGTCCAATTGATAGAGATATCGTTGTATGTGAAAGAGCAGCAAATCTAATGTCTTTCTGAGCAAAAATCTCATACTGTCTGTTAATGTTGTAATAAGTAGGATGATCCAACGTTTTTATAGGCACAATAATGTTGCTCACTCTTCTTTGCTCCAACTCTCTAATCCTTTTTTCTAAATGAGCAAATTGCAAATCTAAACTGTGAACTTCTGCTGTAACAACGTTTTTAAAAAACTTGTGAAGAGCATGCATTTTAACATATTAAAATTAAATTTTTTTAGATCATTTTTGCAAACTTATCAATTCATTATTATCCACCCACGAATTAAACGAGTCTGGGTATCCCAACCATTTGACTAACGACTTGCTCTTTGTTTTGCGAATGATTTTTTCAATTCTGAATATGTCTTGATGCGTCTTTTGCACTTCCTGCTCGTAAAAAGTACCTTGAATTTCTTTACCATTAGCGTCAGCGATTTTATACGTAGGAGGATCTGTATACTGAACTTTTGACACGGTAAAAACCTCTTCAACCCATCTCGACGTATACCCCTTTTCAAAATGAGACTTCTTTTTTGTAATCCGCACTTGATCACCCATGGAGAATTTCGGTTCTTGTCTTTCTGTTTGCACCTTTCCATTCAGATTCATCCAGACTTTATTTTTATTCTTTTCATCGCTTGCTTCAACTGGTGTCATTTTTATGGAAGAGTGTTTAGTGCTGTTGTAATTTTTCACCATTTTATCTAAAACATCAATGTATTTATTAGTGTTGTTGGCTGAAAAGTTTTTAAACATTTTTTCTTTCATTGTTCTGTTTCATCGCTCGAGGACACAACTTTTTTCATCGTTTTCAGTAGAATACAATGACACACCCAACGCTCTCACATGCTTGTTGTAAAATTCTTTTCTTTGTCCACCCACAATTTAGAGCACTTTCTATCAACAAAAATTTTTTTCATCGCTTCAGCCACTTCAAAACCCCTGTTGCTTTTTAATGAAGCAATCCATCCATACTTTGAAAACACGTCAATCACCATAAGCAAATATTTTACGCCGTTGTTGAATTTCGAAAACGATTGCATGTCTAACAAATCTGCAGCCCATATTTCATCAATGTCGTTCACAATCACCCTTCTTCTTTTGAAATGATGAATGACTGGTTTATGAAGCTCCTCTACAAGCTGATCTGTCCATTTCAGGTTCGTGGCGAGACCCAATCCAAGTTTCGCTTTTGCTTTAATCACAGGAGCAATGAGCCTTCTTTCGTTAACTTCTTTTTGAGTAGGGTTTGGGATAGAATCTATCTCCTCAAGCATTATCTGATCTGCTAAATATCTGTTCTGTCTGTCATTAAAATATTTATAAGCCGAATCGTGATGGTATGCTGCATTGTCCACTCTATCCACCGGCTTGCTCCACTCCTGATACATGTCAGTTGAAGTCAGTCTCTTATCCAAATTCGTACCAGGACTTGCAAAGTTCATCCCCGGAATATGCATTTCTCCTGGAAACTTAGCCCATGGAAGCTTCACTTTGCTCGACAGTTTATTAATCGACTCTACCAAGTCATCTCCTTTTTTCAAAGAAACAAACTTGCATTTGGTTGTTCCACAAGAGTCGCAAGTCCCTTTGAGCATATTTTGATTATTTTTTCTCATCTCGTTTCTCATGTGAATGGTTTCGGTTTATCTTTTGCATTTAACACAGTACATTTTAACATATATAAAAACTTTTTAATATAAAAAAATGGAAGCTACTAATTTGTCATGGAATATCAGTAAAACCAAAAGAAACAACAACAAGCTTTTCCCAAGAAGTATTCGAGGGATCATCGTTGGAAAGTCCGGCTGCGGAAAAACAACGCTTCTTCTCAATTTACTGCTCAAGCCTGGATGGTTAGATTATAACCACTTGCAAATATTTGGAAAATCTCTTTTTCAACCTGAATACAAAATACTTAAAATGTCCTTCAAAAAAAAATTACCTAAACAGGATATTCTTGATATGTTCAAAGTGCTAAACGAAATGAAAAAATTGAAATTAAACCCTGAAGATGTTATTGATGACCTTTCAAAAAAGTATTCTGACAACGAGAATATGGAGTGTCAATTCTTTGAAACGGCTGATAACGTGCCTGAACCTGAATCCTTAGACTCTATAAAAAACAATTTAATGATCTTTGACGACTTGCAACTGACCAAGCAAAACAAATATTACACCCGAGGAAGACACTTTAACGTCGACTGCTTTTATCTCACTCAAAACTATTTCATGCTCCCTAGACAAACCATTAGAGAAAATGCTAAATTTATTTGTCTCTTTCCTTCCGGAGGTAATTGGGAAAACATTATCATTCCTGATGGAAGTTATGACATTAAAGACATCAATGATTATTTGCAAAAATCTATTTCATTCACGATAAAAAATTACGCAAATCAACGCGGAAGTTATGTAATTGTAAATAAAATTAATTACTCTCCAAACAACATTCAAATTGGAATCAATCTTAATACGTTAAAATTGACCATTAAACATGGCTTGAATTATTTAGTTGATTTTAACGTGGAGAACAGCATTGCTTCAGTTTTAGGGTTTACTAAAAGAAAATTAAATTCCAATTCTGAATACGAGTCTGATAATATCATTAGAATTTTAAGCATTAACACCATCAGAATCGTTAACAACGTTATCGGATTGTCCTATATTAATGAAACCCATTTAAATTGCATTTACTACTTTAATCCAAATGTTGATCCAGGTTTTAAAATCATCAAGAGACCGATGCATTTGATTTATCTTCCTGTAAAACTGTCAAAATTTCAACAATGTTTACTCGCATCACTGATCAAAATGGAAATTTGGTTGATTTTCGTGGAGAGGATGTTACAATACGATCTCACATTTGAGAAGTTAAATAAACATTTTCCAACGCTTAAAAAATGAGCAATTATCAAAACATCAAACGCAACATCTCACAAGGACAAGCTAATAAAATTAAAAAAGCTATGCATGATAAAACTGATGCTAGCATTAAACTCACTCATCAAGACTTGAACGGTGAACATGTTCTCGGTGTCACAAACTCGCAATTGAACAAAATTAGAAAAACATACGAAAATGGAAAAGAACTCACTCTTAAAATGAGCAAAAGACAAATAGCACACAACTCTAAAGTGAAAGGAGGTTTCATTGGAGCTCTTTTACCTTTATTAGGAATGCTTGCATCTCGTGCAGCTCCAGTGGTTGCTACTAGTTTGTTAGGCGGGCTTATTTCGAGTGCAGGATCAGTCATTGGTGATAAAATTGCTGGACGAGGAATTATTTACTTGAACAAAAATGGAAAAGGAATGAAGATGAAAACCGTAAGTGGAAATGGATTGTTTATAACTTCATGGACTAAAAATGTTCATGGTGATGGACTCTTCATTAAAACTGGAAAAGGATATAATTATGTCGGTTCTGGTTTGCTGCTTGGTCCTAAGTCACCCTTCTCAAGCATTCCCTTTTTAGGCGCCATTCTATAAACTTCTTTGTTCTCACCTTTTTTAAGAACTCCAACTTTTTAAACAAACTAAAAAACAACGTAAAATGATCAACGTGAAGGAATTATTTTGCTTAATGAGGCTTTAACTAACTTTTAATTGATAAAGGCTGCTAAACAGTTAAAATTGAAAAACTATCGAGGCGTTTTTATGAGAGACGAGTTGCCAAAAAAGACAATGAAAAAAGAATGTTGGATTTTTAATACGGGAGATTTGAGAACAAATGGATTTCATTGGGCGTGCTGGTATAAAGACGGTGATAAAAAGTTTAGCTTTGATTCTTATGCACAGCCCCCTCTTGTAGAGCTCGTCAATTATTTGAAAAGTCCGGTTTATTACAACAGTGAAACGATTCAATTTGGGGGCACGTCTTATAATGGTCATTTATGTCTTTACGTCTTAAAGAAGATGGATGAAAGGGTTGACTTTCAAAGCATTATAAACACCTTGTGGTGAAATTTTTTAAAAATGAAGTTTTTTAAAAAATAACAACTTTATTAAGGCTATTGGACATTAAAAAAACAGACCTTGTCCTTAAAAGACTTGTTTTAACTTGATCGATTATGATAAAGTCTTTGGTCTGGAATAGCTTACGAATGAAAATCTTACGACAAGAATATTTTATTACTTCATTGCAGATTATGGAAAGTTATCATAGGTATCAACCTTAAGTATAAGAAAAGTATTAATAAGCCAGAACCCGCACTCTATAGTAGTGCTAGGAGATGTTTGAATAAAAGTTAGCTAAGCAAATAATAATAAATAAAAAATTATTAAAAACATACAATTCTAATTACAAACATACTGCTAACAAAGAAAAATTTAAAAAAAAAACGTTGTAAACCCTTTTTTGCAAACTTAAATATTATTTCTTCAAAAAAAATTATAAGTTAATGTTTTTAAAAAATTCACAAAACTTTACAATATTTTGTTCTTCTATGTACATAAATACATTTGACAAATCTAAAATAAAAAATGTAACAAATAATAAGTAAATAAATAAGAAAAACATTACATACAAAAATTGAAAATCAATGTACCTTATAGAGAAAAGCTGTTGTGATTTACCTGAGTAGTAGTTGTAAAATATTATTTCATGTTAGCTTTTACAAAATAATTTAAGCTGGAACATCATGATTCTAAAATATTTATAGCAAAATCATGTAGTAAACAGCACTAAAGACAAAAAATCAAATTGAGATAAAACAAATTGTATATACAGCAAATAATTTGTATTGGGTTTTAGTGAATGATTAAGAGCAGTGATTTTTAATAAAATTACCTATTTACCATTTTTAACAATAAACACCAACATGAAGATAAAACAAATGTCTATTAACTCAAAAGATAACAAAAAAACATCACACCAACAATACACAACAATAGCACACACCATAAGTTAATATAATATGTATAAAATATAACTTAAGTAAGATAACATTCAAATATAACAAAACATAAGTAACAACATTATACAAAATTTTATTAAAATAAATTATTGTGTATTTTTAGAATAATCTTTAATAATGAAGGCTTGAGAACAGCTAGACCTAAAGCAGTAACACTTTGACTAGGCACCGCCAAATGGATTCGTAAAATCCGCAAAAAAACAATCCGACTTTTTTTGCGGATTAAAACAGTCAGTACGTAAAAATTTTTCGGATTAATAATCCGAAAACTAATTTACAAACCACTAGTAAATTTTTTTTTTGCGGATTCACTTTGTTGTTCGGATTAATAATTCGAAAAATTTTTACGAATCAATTTAACTTTAATTCACTGAGCGAATTATACGAATCACAATCCTATTCGCGTCACCATTAAATGGTGTGGTCCAAACAAATTTCATTTTTATTATGTGCGCGTCGTATAAATAGTGGATTTCTTTTTTATTTTCAATCAGTCCTATTTGGAAATCTTAACCTACAACAATTCGTTCAACAGATCAAGTCTACTATTCTTCACTTACATTTATTACGGAAAGCCATTATTATATTGTTTTTATTTAAAAGTTAAGAATATTTTAAACTAAATTTTTACGGTTTTTTTTGCTTTTTTTGTGGATCGAATTCCTTTGCGAATTATTTCGCTTTGCAGATTGCTTCAATTAGTGGATTGGCCCGATAAAATTTAAATTGTTATATTTCTTCTACTTAAATATTAACAGAAATAAAAATAGAAATAGAGATAAAAACTAGTTTGAAAAATTGTTACGTTCATTTCAACAATTAATGCAAATAACCTTTAAATAATTATTTCTTTTATTGAAAGCTTTATGCATGCCTCAAAATTATCCCTTTTTGTTAAGGAAAAACTCAAATAACCTGATTTATTCCATTTTTATGTTTTGTTTTTTTTTTCTTCTTTTCAGATGCCTAAGTTATCTAATATTTGAGAATTCTTCAACAAGGTCAATGAAAACAACGCAAAAACCGAGGTGTCACTAGAGCTTGCTCACTAATTCAATGAAGATCTTAATAAAAGATTCAAAGGGGAGCTGATGAATATTGAATTTTCTATAGCTCTTTTTTTAAATCCTAACAGGACCAATGATATATTAAAAATAACTAGATGTCTAACTTTCGCGTATTTTTTGAAGCAAAAATCGGCCATTATGGGGGGCAAATTTAACAAATCAAAAGCTTCGTATTTGTTTTGTTTTGATAAATAGCGTAAAGATTTTGCCCCCCATAATGGCCGATTTTTGCTTCACTTTTTCTTATACCGATTTACGGCAGTTACACATCTAGTTATTCTTAATATATCATTGAACAGGACGGGCATGTGCTTTGTGGGTGAGGGGAGAAAATTTGAAGTAGTCAAAACTGCAGTAAAGAAAGCGATGGAAGAACTGTCAAAAAAAGAAATTTTGGCTAGCCAAAGCCCTTCAATGTTGGATGATGAAGATGATGAATACTTTGATTTCATTGAACAACTGAGGAAGAAAGTGTTTTGTGCAGGTTAAGCAACTCAGTAAAATTCAAGACATTGTGGGGACAGGAAATGAATTTGGAAAATGATTAACTTTCAGTGTGATTTTGACTTTTTTTATTTTTTAACAAGGAAATCATTTTGTTTCATTGTATATTTGAATATTATAAATAAATAAAAATGAATCTTATTTCAAAAGCATTTTTTATTCTGAATCCGTAATAATCCGTAAAAATAATATCGATTCGATACTTTTGGATCGGATTGCAATTCGAAAAATATTTTGGCTTGCAAAGTTGACAAACCTTGCTCTACACGTTTACCAAGTCACAGCACTTTGAAAATACGGAAACAACATAATATAAACATATGTACCAACTATAAACATAATAAATGTGTTTAAATATGTATTTAAGGTTAAATATATACCTTATAAACATATTTAAACATTTTTAAAACAACTATATAACACATACTAACACATACACAAAAACTAAAAGCACTTTACAGTATTGTACTACTTTACATTATTGTAAAAACACATTGATGAAACAACTATAAAGCACTTATTACCACATGCACATACATATCAAAAAAGCATATATGCAATTAATAAATGTGTGCAAACAAAAATTTTAAAAATGATGCCAGAAAATTTAAAAAGATTCAAAATACATATTTACAAACAATACAATACTCTTTACCATCTTTTTTTTTTTCATAAGAACGGTAATCCTCATAACAAATTTAATCTTTACATACAATAACATGTGACATGCCATGTCAGTGTTGGCACAAAAGTTTAATTTATTTTTCTAAGTTTTCTAAAAAGGAACAAAACTGGTTAATAGCATCACAGAAGTTTCAAAGTAGTAATAACAATTTTATGAAAATAAGATAATAAAAATAAAACTGCAAAAAGAAAAACTAAAACAAACAAATTATAAACGATTTAAAAAATTAAAATCCTTTATCTAATAAAAATTTAAATCCTTTCTACTTTATCTAATAAAAATTTAAATCCTATCTACTTTACCTAATAAAAATGTATATATAAATATTTTATATACTTACTTCATTTATAAGATGATCTTAGCGATTTATTTTAATATGATTCTTTATGTAATATATCTAAAGAAATAATTAAATTCCAAATCTAAAATAATAATTAAATTTCAAAAGGAAAAAAGTTTAAACTCGTTTAAGAGATCTTTCTCCAATGGCCGCGTGCAACGGAAAAACGCGCTCTTTTAAAGCCTAGTAACTAATGACGAAACGACGTTAAACATTAAGAGAAACTTTCTGTAAGAATCAGGCAAAGCTCAATAGTGACCCTCTTAAAAATCACTAATTTTTTTATGTTGTTGATATTCACATTATAAGTTCAGTTCCAAAATTTTTACAGTAAACATTCATTGGTTCTCTAGATATTAGATGTAAAAGTTTGTCTAAACTTTTAGAAATATTGACTAAATGGTGCCGTAAGCATTTTTAAACTTAAAAAAAGTACAAACTAAATACTTTAAATTAGGAATTGCAATTGATTATTGTTTATTGGCTAGTTTAGACTTAAAAATTATAAATTAGATAAAACAAAGACTTTGGCCTGTCTAAATATCATGCATCAAAAGTAGGCAAAAGTTTATTTTTAGTCTTTTTGAATCTTCGTTTTCATCTAAAGCCGTGGGAATCCCATAATTATAAATCTTTAACTAGTTAATTACCTTAAAATATAAAAAAACTATGGGCAAGTAAAGGCTTAATCGCAAAATCCAACTCAAAAATGAAAGTTTAGTCATTTGGCGCATTTTTTGTGACCACATAATGGCTAAAGCCCTGGGTTTACAAGAAATAGTATAAGAGAAACGTAAACATTGTTTTTTTAACTCTTTCCCTACCACAAGCCGCTGACAGCGGCTTTTGTTTTTCAATTACTTTCACCACAAGCCGCTGGTAGCGGCTTTGTGATGTGCTTCATTATTTACCATGTTCTGAACTTCAGTACTAGTTTATGACTCATTTTACTGATTTATTTAAAAAGCGTACTTAATTCTCTGCATTATTAAAAAAAGTAACAGTCTTATAGTATAAATTATAGCAAGATATTTTATTACAAAGTTTGTGGTTTTTTTAAACCGCTATCAAAATGAAGTCGTCGAAAGTAACGTATAGTGCCCATGAAGCTTCTAAAATAATGCTTGAATGGTTAAATGAAGATCATGGTGAATCAGAAAGTGAGTCTGAAAGTAGTTCTAGCTCAGAAGATTTAGAATATTTAATTATGGAAGAAACTGTCTCGTCCCCTTTGATTATCAAAGGCGAGACTTCTTCCACAGAAGCTGCTCCTATAAATAAAAGAAAAAGAAAGTTTAACGCTGGTATATATGCTAATTATGAAAATGTTGATTCATGGGTACTTCTTGGAGAAGATTACAACGATATTCCAACACATTCGTTTAGATTTTGCAAATCTCAATAAGAACTCAACTATTTTAGACTGTTTTAAAGAACTTTTTAGTGACAAAATTCAAGATGAATTAGTTGGATTTATTAATTCTTTTGCCTCTTACAAAATGCAGATAAATAGTCCGTGTTTAAGTTCATCAATATTTTGTTCATGGACCCCAATTAATAAATATGATCTTGTTAAGTTTATTGGTGTCATGATTGCAATGGGATTAGATAAAAGACCCTCAATTAAAGACTATTGGTCCCTAACTGATATATATCACAGTCCTTGGTATAACTCTATGTTTTCAAGAAATAGATTTGAAGCAATATACCATACAATGCTTCATGTTGCTCCATCTCAAGAAAGCCATGCAAAAGAAAAAATTGAACCATTTATGAAAAATCTTATTGCAAATTATCAAAAAGCATTTTATCCATACGAAGATGTTTCTGTTGATGAAATGGTCATTAAATATAAGGGTAGATGGAAAAATAAACAATATAACCCCAGCAAACCAAGCAAATATCATATTAAAACATTTGGTTTGTGTGACAGTGCTACTGGGTATGCCTTTAACATCCTTACCTACTTTGGAAGTGATACATCTTATAACTCTGATACATATGGAATGGGACAATCGGAAAAAATTTTTGAATACTTACTTAAACCTCTTGGAAAGGGTCACCATATTTTTGCTGATAGATATTACACAACACACTCTTTGATCTCCTATCTAACATCAAAATCATTTCACTACACTGGAACCTTACAAACAAATCGCAAGAATTTTCCAGATAATGTTAAGTTCCAAAAAGGTTGTAGAATGAAACATCTACAAACAAATTACTATCGCAGTGAATCTGGAATTCTACTTGTTCAATGGCAAGATAAGAAAGCTAAAAAACCAGTAGTAGCTGTTTCTACTAAGTTTGCAAAAAATGCTGTTGCAGTATCTTCACGTCGCAAAGGAGTCAGGGAAATACCAGAAATTATTCACCGGTACAATCTATCAATGAATGGTTGTGATCGTTTAGACCAATCTGTTTCATATTACAGTAATCTAGATAGAAAGACAGTTAAGTGGTGGAAAAGAATTTTTAATTGGCTAGATAGAAGTAACTCAAGCTAACTCTTACATATTATATTTGTTAACTCGTCCACATAATTCAAAAAGAATTACTCTAAAAAAATTTAAGGAGAATCTTATTGAAGAACTAGTTAATTCTTGTATTACCATGATGCCTGATAATTCTACACTTTTAAAAAGAGTTCGACAAGTTTCAAATCCAGTCTTAGAAAGATTCAATAGTACTAGACATTTGATTAAATATGTTGAAAGCGATAGAAATTGTGTAGTCTGTAGTACTCCTGTCAATAGAAAGCGCACAAATTTTATATGTTCTGGCTGCAGTAATGAACCTTATTTGCATCCTAAAGATTGTTTTTTGATTTACCATTCCAGATAATTTTTTTTATCATTGGAATTTTTTTTTTTTAAGCACATCTTACAAACTAACTGCTTTTTTTCTTTTTTAATTTTCTAAACTCAGTTCTAAAAAAAACTGGTTTCAGCTTTTTTCTGTTCTCAAAAGAAAAGTAAAACTATTTTTTATTACTTATGATAGATTTCATTGTCTATGTAAATTGTTAGAAATGTCTTAAAATATTTTATTCTTAAAATATATAAAAGAATTTTGTTTTTGATTTAATTTTTCTTTCTTTCAATAAAAAACAACGTTTTTGAACTCCTTGCATTTTCCAGTATGAAATGCTGTGTATTTAACTTTGATATATTTAAAAAGATCTTTTCTTTAGCTTTCTTTATATATATAGTTTGTTATGGTTTTAAAGAGATTTATTACTTGGATTTCTATTAGTTTTGAATAATATATGATCTTTATTATTTTTTTTAAATTAGTGCGGTCACGGCGAAAAGTTTTTTTAAAAAAACCGCGGTAGTGAAAGAGTTAATGATCAGATAGAAAAATAATAGTTGTGGGGTGTGCGCATATTTGATAGTTATTCAAAAAAACATACATGTTGTTTTACAGTTAATTTCTTAACTTATTTTTTGAGCTCGTTTTTTCATTAGTTTGTTAGCTTCTTTAAAATCATTTGTTGCTAAGAAGTAATCCCCAGCTTGATTAATTGGAGTCGGGGGACTTATTTTACATAAGATGTTGTCATCAGAATATACAATGCTATCTTTCTGGTAAGGCCATGGATAACAATTTTTTTTAAAAGATACACTTTTCATGCAGTCAACTACAATACCGTCTTCAGTTATTTGAAAATATTAAAACAAATTTTAAAAAATCTATGAATAACATAATGAATCTTAATACTTCTATAACAAATAATGATTTAAATTCTAATACTGTTATCAATGCTATTAGCTTTTAACTTTTTAGTTTTTTCGTTTAAATCTGCAATAACTCCTGGATACCATTGATTTTTGTGAACAACTGCCACCCAATCATCTTTCTTCCATTTAGAAAACAAAGATCTTATTTGTTGACTTGAAACGAACTCATTCGCGTTAAGAGATTTTCTTATCAGTGTATTAACTTCTTCTAGTGACATCTTCTTTCCTGTATTTTCTCGATTTATGAAGTTTTCGTAAAGTAGTTTTTTCTGTTTTATGGATAAACGAAACGTCTTTCTTGTTGGTAATGCCCAACCTAACTTTTTAAACTTTTGAGAGTATATATTGTTTATTGGGGTAGGTGTGATCTTAACCGATGCGTTTATACAATTTGAATGAACTTGCGAATTAGCTTTCATCTTATCAGTGTATATCTTTTTTACTTTATCTAAAGAAGAAAATTCTTCAGATCTTAGGTGGTGCCCTATCAACATATGTCCCTCTAACTCGATAATTGTTTTAAAATATTCCATACAATCTGTCTCCTGGCAAAAATGTAGTGTATTTAAATCATAATTTCTTTTCTTATTTTTTCCCTAAGTTTTTCTCTGAAAGTTTCCTTTAGCACTTGTAAATGGAACAATCAATTCAATTGATGTTTCAACTGAAAGGTTGTTGTATAGCACTTTAACTCCTTTTCCAATTTCATAGTATCGCCACAAAGTCATGTAGTCTTCTTGGAACTCATAGGAGTGGTAGTTGCTTAAATTTGGAATTTTAGGACCAGTTAAAGTAACATTTTCAATTTTCGCAACGCTAACCATTGCGTTTTTGATGCCATATCCGTATTTCACTGCTTTTGCAACATCTTCTGCTGTCACTATGTCATTGCCAGCGTCTACATAACTTCTCAATATTGTTTTAGCGGATGCACTTTCCCTATCGCATTGGTCTTTTCCTCAGCAAGGCTCATTAAAGTCGTACCGTAGAAGCTTAAAATTCTTATTTTTGCCGAGCTTGTACATAGATTTGACTGATTAATTAGCATGATAACTGTTAGGATTATCTGACTTCGCAAAAATATTTACTATTTCTAGCTCATCTAGACGAAACTGATTTAGAACTGATTCAGCAATAGAGATAACAGAGGAAACACCTTGATCGCATCGATACACAATTGTTAGGTAAACGTGTTTGTTGAGAATGTCTTTTTTTTTTTTTGTAAAAAAAACATCTATGTGCATACTGATGCCTTTCTTTTCAAAGTAGTCCTTCTGGCCCTCTCGAAATTTCACGGGCAATATTTTTTGTGAATAATCTTTCAACCAAAAGGCTTTTTTTAACTAGTTGTTTATATGCATCATTCTTTGCTTTTTTTTGCTAGGCATCTCTTAGTAAGTGTTTCATATACTCTTTGATGCTGCTTATTAAAACTTTAATCTCATATAATACATCATCACCAACATTATTTTCATTTCTTATTTGGTTGACTTCATCTAAAACTTCAAATAATTAACTGCATTCATAGCATACAGAATCATTCAATATGCTACATGATTGCAATTTAATGTTTTCAAGATCAGAAAGGGCAAAACTAGTTGAACGTGTTGCAATTTGATTTTCCAAATTGCTGCAATGAAGCTTATATTTAGTTTTTAAATACCTTTTTAATCTTTCGAGTTTCTCAACAGTTGATTTTTTATTGAACATAGTTGCAAATTGTTCAAGTGTTGCAAATGCGTTCATCCCAGCAGCAGCCGTGTCATTTAAACCAGGGAGATAATTTCTATGAAAAAGTTTAATTGGATTTAGTATTCGCAATAAACTTGATTCGGACAGAGGTTCGTATCCAATATCTTTGCAGCTTTCGCAATATAAAGCAATGGTATGACTGTTTTTTGCTGTTAAGATGGCACGGGCTATAGTTTCAACATCACCACTGTCATACTTTATTTTGGAAATACCATAAGAAACGTCTTGTAATAATCCACTTGAGAAGAGAAAATCTAAAAAATGCTCACATTTTGGAATTGAAAGTCTACTTCTTGTACATAAATTTTTTTGGGGTAGTACAAACCCATTTTGCAAGGACTTCCATTTTCTGGCAAGTTCTAATTTATATTTTATGCATGTAAGTGTGTTGCATAAAAGATGCTTTGTGTATTTATTATGATCAATAAATGCCAAAATTACCAGTTGACTTGTTGCGTCACTGTTGTAATACATTTCCACGAGTTTTTCAATTTCATTCGGAACTTCTATTTCGGTACTTTCATTACCGTCAAGCACTTTCAAAAACTCTTCCGATTGACCAGGTGCAATGCATTCTGTAAATTTATTTCTAAAGGCCTCTTCCATACGTTTATATTTCCTTCGCATTTGTTACTTTGTGGATTCATTGATAAGCTCAAGTTTTCTTTTAAACTGGAACTTTAAGGTGGTACCAAAGCATTAAAATCATAAAAAAAAAACGATTTTGGGATTTTTATTTCAATATATGTAGAATTCAATTCTGGTTTCAAATATGTATAACTTTGATATGTTTTTTAAATAATGTTAAGATATATAAGATTTTTAAAAAATATGGTAAAATTTTCTTCGCTTAGCAACGCCTTAGCAACGCCAAGCAAGATTTGGTTTTGTCCCAAAATCTTGTAATATATCCATGTTTTTAAACAGGGGGTCACATTGAATCTTCCAAATAAGTTTTTTTGATAAAATGTCTTAAACCCATTAGCTAAAACAACATTACTTTCATTAAATCACGACTGCAAGTTTCAAATCCTAAAGTGAAACAGACACCTAACTACAAATACAATAATTGATTGTTTGGTGCTGTTCCTTATTTATTTATTTTATTTAAAATTATAAAAACATTTATTAAGTATGTTAGTTGGTTTTTAAAGATGCCAAAGTCTTTAAAAGCTAAGAAAAAGATGAAGTTTAAAGGTAACAGATTCACAAAAAACAACAAGCTTGATGATAAAACCATGCAATTCGAAAAACCTTGTTCAAGTGAAAGAAAACTTAAAAACAAAAAATGCAGTTGTTCATTTAGTAACAATTATGAATATAACATTCTAATAAACTTTTCGATTCTTCAGAATGAGCTTGTAAAATTTATTTTTTGTCCTAAATGTAGGAAAACAGTAACTTTATCAAATAATTTCCAAAAGAGAAAGGGATTTTCGTATCTTTTATGTTTGAATTGCACAAATTTTGACTGGAAATATGAATTTGAAACCTCACAGAAAAAAAATAAACTTACTTTAGGAAAAGCTGTAAGCTGTATTAATTATCAAATGGTTATAGCTTTTCGTGAGATTGGTAAAGGTTATCAGGGAATCCGTACATTTGCAAACATTATGAACATGCCAACACCATTACCATTCCTGAATATCAATTAATAAATAATAAATTGCATACTTTTTATAAAGATGCAGCTTCAGAAAGCATGAGCAATACAGCTTTAGAAACAAAGAGTTTACTTGCTACCAATACATTTGATAATAGCATTACAAATTGCCAGGTCTCAGTTGATGGTACATGGCAAAAACGTGGGTATTCATTGATGAACGGTGTTGTAACTTTAATTTCAAGGGAAAATGGAAAGTGTTTAGACACAGCAGTTTTATCCAAATATTGCAAAGGATGTGTCATGTGGAAAGGGAAAAAAAACAAACCAGGGTTCCTGAACTGGCAAACAAATCATATCTGCCAAGCAAATCACAAAAAAATCTTCAACTTCTATGGAGGCTGCTGGTGCTATTTTGGTTTGCGTTATACTTCATATATTGGTGATGGTGACACTTCATCTTTTAATGAAGTCAAGTCTTCTAAACCATATGGCGAAGAGATAACAATTGAAAAATTAGAATGTGTTGGCCACGTTCACAAGCGATTAGGTACACAATGCCGCAGTTTGCTTCAAAGTATGAAGGGAAAAATACTAAGTGATGGAATAAAATTAAATGGGGCAGGAAGATTGAGAGATAACGTTATAAATAAATTTCAAAGTTATTATGGAATGGCAATTAGGCAGAATAAACTATTATACCCAATGAAGAAATCTGTTTGGGCTGTGTTATTTTATAATAGTAGTATAAGTAATCCCATCGAACGCCATCAATTCTGCCCTCAATCGAAAAACACCTGGTGCTTGTGGCAAACAGATAGGTTTAATAATCAAAACAAATATAAACCCACATTGAATATACCATTGTCAATCAAAGCTGTTCTTCTCCCAATTTTTCATGATCTTTCAAGTGATTAGTTACTATCCAAATGTTTACACGGACAAACCCAAAACAACAATGAAGCTTTAAATTCTATAATATGGAAAAAACGCCCCAAAAATATTTTTGTTGGAAAAAAAGTTTTGGAGATTGGAGTTTCATCTGCAATACTACAGTTTAATGAAGGTACTACTGGTATTTGCAAAGTTTTTGAACGTATAAAAATTCCTGTGGGACAATTTATGAATAAAGGATTTATTAAAAAAAACAATGAACGAATCAGAAATATGAGGAGAAAATCATCAAAAAAAGGAATACAACAAAGAAAAATCCTTAAAAGTATAAGAAAAGGTTACATAAACATTGAAAATGAATCAGAAAAACAACCAGCTTATTCTATCGGTGGTTGGTAGTTGACTGGGAAAGTTTATTGTTTTTAAAACGTGTTTTTTGCCATTTGAAAATTCTCAATATACACAATTATGCAGAATTAAATATCTCAAGATCTAAAAATGCAATTACAATGAAATTTTCAGGATATATTCATTATATTCATATGCAGGAGTTGTACTAGAATTAGGTTCTAATACAAAATAGTTCATGAAATAATGTCTGATATGTCCCCCCACCTGGCACCCGTAGCTGGTTCAATATGGTAAAATTGCCTTAACTCCTAAACTATATGGATACAGTAGATGATTCAAGTACAACTCCTACATCAATATGGGACCAATGTTATGGTAAAGTTTTGGAGCAAATAAATGATCATATCTTGAGATATTGCATTCTGCGTATTTTTCTTTTTATGTGTTTTTAGATTTGGGTAAGCGAGGCAAAAAAAAATATTTGTTACAAATTATTTCAAAGTTTGTATATTTTAGTTTTTTATATATAAAACTTCTTATTTGCAATTTTTTAATACAGTATTTAACATTTTAATAATAGCTTTAGTACCACTTTAATTGGACTGGTCCCAAGAAAATCTGTAATACTTTTTCTGATTTCATTTGAAGTATTGAGTTTTTCTTGATTTTGTAAGAACTCATCTGGTAAAAAATCAATATCATATGCTGCTGATGTAGATTCAAGTTCAGTTTCTATATTTGTTTCTTTTTTCTTTGTCTCGGAATAGTGTTCCTTTCGATGACGATCACATATTATTGAACCAATTGGAAAGTATGAATTATAACAGGGAGATATTTGAAGTGTCATAGATATTGGTGAGGGTCGCCCTATTGTTGCTTTCTTCCCTGTTTGTAGTTTGTGATCAAGATGCATACATTTTTTTCCTTGTTTCCATCCTATTCCTATACTGTAGCGATGATATGCACATATTTTCTCTACATTGTTAACTTTTCTGTTTAATCGATTTTCAATCAAAGATATTTTGTCCCAATCACAAGCTAACTCATAACTTTTTAATACCTTAAAACCAATTTTATTGTTTTGTTACTATCTTTTTTATTATTCAAAATCTAATTATTAAAACCTAAATTTAGCATTTACAAGATATTGTTATAAATCCATTTAAGTAAAAGTTTTTACGAAAATTGAAAAATTACCTTTAGGTTTGTAAGATGTGGTTGTATATTTTCAGTGCGTTGGGTTGTTTCAAACATTTCGTCTACATTTGGAGTAGATCGCATGTAGGTCCACATTATTCCATTCAAAGCAGCAACATGTTTCGTAAGAAATATTTTTTCCTGACATTTTTAAAATGCTTTCGAAAAAAGTCAAAAATATAAACTAACTATACACGCACAAAGTGATTTATCAAATAAAGTAATCATATTCAAAATCATACTCAGGAAAAATATTCTGAGTAAAAATTATACTCAAAAAACATAGTTTGAGCTCCTTCTGTTTCTTACATAAAACATTATTCAAAATAGAAATCATCAATATGAGGTATATGTTATTTTTTAGATACTATTGCAATAACCCATAGGTATTTTTTATAAATAAGATAGGTTAAAGGTCAGTACCCATTTTTGAAAATCAAACTTTACTGTAAACCCAGGGCTTTAGCCATTATGAGGTCACAAAAAAAGCGCTAAATGACTAAACTTTCATTTTTGAGTTGGATTTTGCGACTAAGGCTTTACTTGCCCATATGTTTTTTTAAATTTTAAAGTACCTAACTAGTTGAAGATTTGTAATTTAAAAAAAAAAATTATGGGATTCCCGCGGCTTTAGATGAAAACGAAGATTCAAATAGACTAAAAATAAATTTTTGCGTACTTTTGATGCATGATATTTAGACAAGGAAACACATTTTATTAACCTGTTTTGTTAATTTTTGGTCTAAACTAGCCAATAAACAATAATCAAGTGAAATTGATATTTGATAGCATATATTTTGTTCTATTTTCAAGTTTAAAAATGCATTTGACTACATTTGGTCAATATTTCTATAAATTTACTCAAACTCAATATCCAGAGAACCAATGAATATTTTTCAAAAAATTTCAGAACTGAGCTTTCATTATTAATAGCAACAACATATTAAAAAATTAGCAATTTTGAAGAGGGTCACTCTAAAAAAGTTGTATTTTTGCCTAATTCTTACAGAAAGTCTCTCTTAAATACTTGCTTTGTATAGATACCTAAATTGCTTAGCAACATTTTATTTACCAAAATTAATATTAACTTCTCAATAGCAATAACTTTTTCGATAAATATTTATCGTATTACCCCCATAACTACCAGATTAACTATTTTTCATGCAACGATTATAGTGCCACGGCTGAAACTTTTATTTGGTTGATGGGGCCAACTGAAATGCCTAGCAACCGTTCATTTTGTATAATTGCTAGCTTGAGAGACTTTCTTAAAACAACGAAGTTTTAAACAAGACTAATATTAATGTGGCAGTTTGATTGAAAACTATTTTATGTATTTGAAAGATTAAATAAATACCCAATTATTTATTTATTCTTTCATATACATAAAATAGTTTTTAAATGCATTGCGTGATTCTTGAGTGTAATTGAATTGCGTGAAGAAACTATTTACGGCGGATTTGAGTGACGTAGTTTCGTTGATATGTTGTAAATATAGTTTAAGCGGTTTATTTTATGAGCATATTTGAGATTCTTTGTATAGTATAAATTGAAGGAAAACTTTTTGTAAAGGGAATTTTAAGGAGAAGAGAAAATGTAGAGCTGAAACGTTGTGTTCGCTGCGAGAAAACAACAAGCTAACCGGGCACATGATGGAGCCATCTTCGAATAATTAGAACATCTTTGAAAAATACGATGGTATATCCGATGCCGCAATTTGGTCGCAGCGAACCAAAGTCGTTGCAGAGAAGCAACGCGTTGAGTTGACAGTGCTCTTTCCAGTTTTGTTGCGAAGTAATACTTAGTCTTCGATTGTTTGTGAGTAGAAGATAAGAAGGATGTGAAGAGAATCGAAGATGTCTTTATTTATCGAGTTTTTCCTTCGGATGCCTACGTGGCATGATTTGTGTACGAAGCAGAAGATGAGAGATGAGGAACAAATGGATGTCTCTTTTGCTGATCTAAAACGTTTCTCGTGTTTGGCAGAGTAGCCTGACGAGAGGGTGGGACTGGCGTTGTAGTTGGATTGCCAGAAGCGGTATTTGAGATTTGGATCCGCAAAAGAAACAATTGATGTGATGTTCCGCAAAGCAAGAGTTGCTTTGAATTAATTGTGATCCCGAAGGATCAAGGAGGAGTGTAATTGAATTGCGTGAAGAAACTATTTACGGCAGATTTGAGTGACGTAGTTTCGTTGATATGTTGTAAATATAGTTTAAGCGGTTTATTTTATGAGCATATTTGAGATTCTTTGTATAGTATAAATTGAAGGAAAACTTTTTGTAAAGGGAATTTTAAGGAGAAGAGAAAATGTAGAGCTGAAACGTTGTGTTCGCTGCGAGAAAACAACATTGAGCTTCTTCAGAAAGCTCAAGAATCACGCAATGGATTTAACAAAAACCTTGTCCTTGTCTTAGTTCTTGCTGTCCTCTTTGAAACTAACTTCCCAGTAAACACAGTAACGTTCAGAAAACGTTTTTAAAACGTGTATTGGAAACGTTTATATTCAGAGCTTTTTCGGTCCAAAGGAAACGGTGGTGGGACGGTTTTTAATAAACATTCAAAAAACGGTTTTTGGACGCTTATTGGAAACGTTTATTTTAGGAGCTTTTTCCGTCAAAATGTAATGGTTTAACACTAATTTCAAACGTAACCTAATTAATTTCAATGTGTAAAAGCATTAATTTCAAATGTAACATTAATTACATAAAGGTTTAAGCTTATTTACTTTCGTAATTTGATTACAAAAATTTATAAATATAATTTAAAAAAGCATAAGTTTATCATGATAATAGCATTATAAAGGCACTTAATTCAAAACAAAACAACAATAACTTAAAATAGATACTAAATGTTAAAGTATGCAACAACAACAACAATTACAAAAAAAGCGTCTTTATTTTTTATCTTCTGCCCTCGGAGCTCTTTATAAATGGTCTCCAATTAGTCGATCGACATTTTCTTTTGGTTGTCTTTCTGTCACCAGAGCACCTGAAAAGAAACAAAACCCCAAAAAAGTTCATATTTAGGTTATTATCAATTATTTGTTATTATAAAACTTTTAAATCATATTAGAAAAAATTATGTGTGCATTACACGATTAAAAACCAAATGATAGTTAACCACTCAAGAACTCCAGCAAAGGTGTGGCATTGCATGACATTTGTATTAAAATATTTAAAAATAATAATAAGTACAGTTGACTGTAACTAAATATACTCAAAACATAATCTTACAATTCCAAATATGATCTTATAATTACATTATCTTTTATGCATTTCTAAAAATTGAAAATTACCAAGTAGAGCCCTGTACAAGTAAGTAGTCTTAAACGGTAGTTTTCCATATTTTACCACTTTACTAAACTTAGCTTGTAGCTTTTTTGACATTGTCTTGTCTAAAGCCTTATTTACAATTGATGATGGCGTGTTGCCACCAATATGTTTCAGCCGGCTGGCCTAAAAAAATTCATTAACCCAGATTAAAAAATTAAAAATAAGAACTGTTTAATAACAAATTAGTAATAAGCAATAGTATTTGTTAATAAAAAACATTTCTTTATTAATAAAAAAAACACTTCTTTATTAGTAAATAATATTATTTTTTAATATTAGTGCAGTGTAATATGACTTTATGGATTGTGGGAACAAGTATGTTCATATAACTTTATAATAATTTCACATGTAATTAATCTCAAAACTGATTGATTAAATAATCTAAAAGTTTAGTAAATAGTAAGATTTACAAATAAAAGAAAATCATCTTTTTTTTTTAAGGATCTCCTTCTTTTCCTCAAAATCTTCGAAGGGTGAATGATTTCTCGATGTGAAATGTTGACATTTCTGGCTCCATTTGTTGACCCAATCTTTCAACAACTTTTTCAAGTTGTGTTATCTGACTTTTAACACTACTTAACTGCATAAAAAGAGCATACTGTAAGCCTATTTATAAAAGAATGTATGTGTAATAGGTTTAGATTTGGAAAGACATCCAGTTGTAAAAACTTGCAAACTTTTCATTAATACCATTTTAATTAAAAAAATGGTAAGAAGTTAACCCACGTAAGTGTGGAACTATCGATGTAAGACTTCAGCAACAAAAAAATAAAAATATATATTCATATTTACATCTTTCATCAAGAGCCTTGAAGGTTTCAGGTGGGTTACTATACATAAACTTGCCACCAACGCGATTCATTTCCAAAGGTCTTTGCTTTCGGTTAGTTGAATTAAAACATTCAGTTTCTGATATAATAAAACTGCTTTTTAACATATTTATTATTATTAGTATAAATAAAATCATCACAAAAACATTTACATAAAAAAAGTTTATTTTTTATTTAGATCCTGAAAGCTTTTAGGCAATTTACTCTTCTTTCTACCTGCAAGTTCAACTTCAGAAGAGTTAATTTTTACTACCGAGTTTTCTTTAGATCTCTCCACAAAGTCAGAAGGTGTCTTGAGTAAACCTGATTTTTGAACACCTTTTTTATCTTGTTAGCCTTTTGAATAATACTTTTTTTTTGAACACGGCTCTATAACCATATGAATATCTGGACTTGGTTCTCGATAATCTGACTTAAAACTTTCATTTTCTGAAATAATTTAAAATTTTATATAACTTAAGAACTATATAACTAATACACATATTATATTATAAATAGTGAAAACAAAATTATAAGAATACAATATGATTACTTTTAATATGTTAACAGTTCAAAATACTCAAAGATTTTCAATAAATGATGAATAATACAAACATCAAACACAGAATGATTATAAAAATGACATTATTAAAATCCAATAAGCTCCAGTTTAATTTTTTATACCACTTTTACCAAAAAATTTGGCAAAACACTGAACCGTTCTTAACTTAAAAACCAATTTATAGTTATAATAAATGATAACAATTAATAATAAAAAGTAACAACAAAACACAAAAGACAATAAAATTAACAGAAAATTACCAGTTTTTTCAATTTCATGATTAGAAGTCTTGGTTTCTATATCTATGCAAATATAACAAATATCTTTTGTAGCCATGTCAAGAAGAACCTTTTTCAATAGAAACTTTACCCAAGTAATATCTGGAGTCACCCAGTTGCTAATATAATTAAATTGTTTTTTTGACTTAGGTGGCCAATAAACAATATTCTCTTTTCCATTTACCCAGTTAATTAAACTGTCACTTTTTTCAAAACATTGTCTTCAGAGATGGTGACCACTAAATAAAGTCTTTTATCAGGACTAAAAGAAAAATTCACATACAACATTTAACAACATTTCAGCTACACTCACATGAACATTTAAGTAACATTTAATATTTACTTAACTTGCTGTTAGACAATATTATTAATAGAACTTCATTAATAAGATTTAAAATTTATGAAATTTGTTGAAATGAAATAAAAACTATAGACAAAAAAATTTTTGTTAAGCCAAAAAAAAATTAAATCATTAAAAAAAAAAAAAAATTTTGAAAGTTTTTGATACTGCACTATTTAACAATTATTATGGAGCAATCATAGAACCACAAACCCTTTTTCAAGAAGAAAACATGCACACTTGATCACTAAAGTTTTTATATCTTTGGCACAAAGAAGAATCTTTAAATTATTTCTTAAAAAATAAATATCAATGGATTTTGATTTAAGAAAAATGTTAAAGAATCCAAATTCTTTTTTCTGTAATAGAAGCAACTATATTTTACTGCTCCTAAATATTCCTTTTTCTAAAGCCACATAATAATAGGTTAAAAAACAACCATCTTTCACATTAGCCTTTACTTTATTAGAAACAGTTGAAGAGAACTTCATAAAATTGTTCATTTAAATAAATCTTTTACATATTTTCACAATTGGATTATGTTTTATGTATAAGTATTTATATTTAATTTAGTCATCAAAATATCTAAATTATGATTATTTAAAAAATTATATCATTTTGTAGTTAACTGTGTTACATTATGATCAAATATAAGTAATAATTTGTGTTTGGTCAAGTTCTTTTTCTTGTTTTTATAACAGAATGATCACTTTAATTATATTACTATATTATAATATATCTATAAATCACTACACACTGACACACACACACACACACACACACACATATGTATAAGTATACACCTTGTACAGAAAGTTTAAACGCACTTGCTTTTATGTAAGTTATGGTAAGTTTGGACTAGTGCAAAGAGAAAATTTGATGCAGGATCTGGCAGATGTTGAAGCTTACTCGGAAGATAATGATCACACAGATGATCACATTGGAGATGTTTCAGAGGAAATCTACAATGAACTTTTTGATAATTGATCAGATAATTTCAATTTTAATATTTTTACCTATATCTGTACTAATACAAAATGTTTTCAATTTACATAATTCTTTAATTTTGTTTATGTCCTTATATATACAATAAATGTTTTAAATAATATTTTTGACCGCGAGTTTTTATTTTGAATACGCTAGCTTTCAATTTTGGACAAAACTTTCACTCTGAATTCCCACTTCGACTTATACGCGGATCGACTTATACGCGAGTATATACGGTTTATCTATATCTATATCTATATCTATATATCTATATATCTATATCTATCTATCTATCTATTTATCTATCTATATATCTATCTATTTATCTATATATATATATATATATATATATATATATATATATATATATATATATATATATATATATATATATATATATATATATATATATATATATATTAGGGTGTGACAGTTGCCCCTAAAATATTAAATTTTTATTGTAGAGGGCTGTTCATACTTTTAGTATTGCATATTGGTCTAACTAGCATTTATGTGAAATTTCAAGAAGATTGTGCAACTTTTGTGGCAGCTCCGACCTTGCAAAGTTTTTGTTTTTTATCATTTTTATCCAATATATTGGGCAGGATCCGACTGGCAGTAAGGGGCCTAGAGGCAAGACATAGATAAGGCCCTTATGGTAGCAAAGAATTAAGCACAAAATAAATTAAACCATAAGGGTTTAATTTTGGTTATTTGGAGATAAGGGTAGAGGATATTTCTGATAATGTTTTTCAGTAAAATGTGACAGTTTAATTCTAGAAATAACTACAATATTTATTGAATTTTTTTTACAAAATTGAAGCATATAAACATTTGTTATTATTATTTGTCTTTTTGTGTGTTTTACTTGTTCATTTTTTTATATTTAGGCCCAGGACCTTCGTGTCTAGCAGGGGCCAGGGGGAATATACCCCAGACTCCCAACCCCTCGACCCTAGTTTGACCCTGATGCTTATTACCATTTGTTAATGACATTGAACTGTAACTTGAACTCCTTTCAGAAAAATATATATATTGATATTATTTCAGATAAATATTATTATATGTTATTACATATTACTGTTATTGTATTTTGTAGTATACAATAATGGATAAAAAAGTACACAAAAAATATATAAAATTGTTACTTGGCACCAATCCTGGAGATGATGACAAGAAAATTAAAGGTTCTAAACTGCCAACACAGAGACAAGTATTGTTATGCTTTTTATCAAACCTGAAGGATTTGCACTGGGATCAAGCTTTATCTGCAGCTATAGGAAATGTGCTCTTATACTATCAGAAATTCAATATCCCAACTCTAGAAGGCAGAAACAATATTGGTAGAGTAATCAAAGATTACTATGAAAAGGAATTCATTAGTTTGATGAAATTGAAAGATTATAGAAGACGAGAGGATGAACCTAGATTAATAAAATTCAAATCAGAATTGAATTTGACAATGAAATTTTATAAGAACACAGTTCTAAAGGACATGGCTGCAAAGAAAAAGGGGTTAACTAAAGTTGAACAAGACGCCATCGATATTGATGTTGAATTTATGAAAAGCATGTTGAATGATAGAGTAGCTACATATTCTGGGTTGGATAAAGTAGTCACAGAAAAGACGAAAAAGCAAATAGAAAGGCAAAAACATCATTTGGAGCGAGAGGAACTAAGCCTGTGTAAACGTATATTTGAAATGATAAATCTTGAACCAGGCACTAGCTCTTGTGAGGATGAGAATATTGAAGAAGTTACCACCATAACACAAAGTAGGAAACACAGAAGATTAGTTAAATGTGGCATAGATATCTTTGTTCCTCATGATATATTGAAAAACCCTGATCTTGTTTCATGCAGTATCCGTAACAACATCTCATCGACCCAACTTAGTGCAATTGTGCATTTCCTTGTAGCGGCATGTGGGGGTGACCTTTACAAGCTATGTCTAAATGCAAGGACAGCCCATCGATACAGAACCGCCATTGTACCTGAAATAAGTTTGAAGATCAAAGAAAATTGGATCCCATCGCCTATAATGCTTGTGCATTGAAATGGAAAACTTATGGACACTCTTGATTCCAAAGGAACTGATGACCGATTTTCAATTCTTGTGTCAGGGGCTGATGGGACAAAGCTCCTTGGCGTTCCTCCACTTCCAAAATCAACTAAAGAAACTGGTACAGTTCTTGGAGACATCATATCAAAAGCAACTAAAAAACTTCTTAGCGAATGGAATTGTGAAGAAAATGATATTGGTATGGTTTTTGATACAACTTCATCAAATACAGGTAAACTTAATTAATTAAATTTAGAATATATGAATAAAGATCTTACATCTACACTGTAGATGTATGCATTTTCAGGAAAGAGAACTGCTGCATGTGTATCTTTACAGAAGGAATTAGATCGTGCCCTATTCTGGTTTCCTTGTCGAAGGCATGTGGGTGAATTACTTTTGAGTCATTGCTGGGAAGGTTTGAAGGTTGAGACATCAGCTAGTCCAAATATTTTGATCTTTCAAAGGTGAGTCTAATTGAATATACCATTAGTGTTACCTTCAATCAATGAAGAGACACATATAATAGTAAAAAGCTACTTTTAGAAAAATGGGATGAGTGAACTTACTCTTTATATTTTTAACTTACAAGCTAACATTTATTTACTATCTTTTTCACTTTTCTAGGTTCAAAAAACATTTCCCTCAACTATCATCAGATGAACAAGCAAAGTATCATTACCCTAATATGATGTTTATAAAAGAAGAACACCAGCAAGAGATGGCTAATTTCTTTCGTTAATCTTTAACACAATCTTTCACACGAGGTGACTACAAAGAGCTGGTTCAGCTTTGTTTGTTTATAATAACTAAGGGATCTGAACCAAAGAACTTCAAGATGCGCTATCCTGGTGCCCTTCACAAAGCAAGGTGGATGATTAAACTCCTTTATTCTCTAAAGATTGTGCTTCTGTCTGGACAGATCAAAGAACATTTTCAAAAAGCTGAAATTGTTACTAGCAACCAAATAAAAAAATTGGAACGATTTGTTGTGTTCACAGTTTCAGTATATGTGCAGTGGTGGCTTGTTTGTCCTGTACCAGCTAGTGCACCAGTTAATGACTTGATTTTAGTGGAAAAGCTGGTAAAATTTGCTGAGCATGACTCAACTCTAGTTGAAAGTGCTTTTATGGCATTCAGTCGGCACACTTGGTACTTAGCTGAGGAGTTGATTCCATTGGCTCTGTTCTCATCTATGGTAGCAGTAGAAACTAAAGAGGAAATGAGGAAATCCATTCTTTTCTTTGAAAAGACTTCTGTCAAAAAGAGAGTTGGACATAACTTTGGGGGATATGGCAAGTCCTATCTTCCTCCTACAATAGAATGTGGTACTTCTTTAGTTGACCTAATTGCGCCGGATTCATTCAGATTTTTTAGCATTTTTGGTATGCTCTATAAGTTCCACTATGCTCCAGCACATAATTGGATTAATAGGGAAGACTATCAAAACATGAAGCTGATTGTCGACAAACTTCAGATGGTAAATGAGGCAGCAGAGCGTGGTGTAAAGGTGTGCCATGAATTTCTAGCTGTAACTAGGGATGAGAAGCACTTTCAAGATGTTCTCCAAGTAGTAGAATCTGACAGACAACGGATTCCTAAAAAGCGAAAGCGATTTTGTACACAAAAAGAGAAATCATGGTTTCTAGTCCAGGAAAACGAGTAGTTTCATTTAGACAATTATACCTTATTACACCATGTAAAAAAACTTTTTCATATCATTTATTGTACTTGTACTTTGCATAGCTGTATTTAATATAAGAAAGCCGTTTTTATTTTCTAAGCTCCACCATGGTATTAGAGTGTAGGAAAAATAGTGATTTTTAGGCTAAATTCTGTATTTTAAATTTGACGGTGCTCATTCAATTGTGGATTAATCTTAAAAAAAGCATTTTAAATCTTATTTTTATGACTAAATACAATACCAAAATTATGAACAGCTTCATACGACAAAGTTGGGGCAACTGTCACACCCTAATATATATATATATATATATATACAGTTGCGGACAAAATAATAGCAGTGGCAAGTAAAACAATGATTTGTGATAATAATTTTATGTAAGTTTAAATAAAAATTAATAAATTTGGGTATAACAAGAATACAAGTACTGAATAATGAAATGGGAGTAAAAAATGTTAGTAACACTGTTCAAATTATTTTAGGGAAGTCCCGAATTTAATATAACTTATCTAGATTTATATACGAACATATCTAGATTTGTAGGGTAAAATATCTGTTGTTTCCTATCAATTTATTTATATTAGCTTTTTGTTTATTTGGTTTTAGAAAGACTAATTAAAGGTAAGATTAATTTTAGAGTTAATTTAATGAAATATATAAAATAATCGCATAAATTTATTTTATAAATAGAAATTATGGATCGTGCAAAGCATTGTAGTGCAGAAGAGACAACTAGTTATTAAGCTAAAACAAGGAGGGAAAACATACAAATTTATTCAAGAGACATTAAGTTGTTCTCCTATGATGATTAGAAATGCTCTAAAATGGAAAAATATAGGCGAAACAAAGGGCCGAAAACAAAAAACAACTGAACAAGAAGACAGACTAATAAAACGTGCTGCTGTTGCCGATCCTTTTGTAACTTCCCGCCATATTAAAGAAGATTTAAATTTAAGCATTTCTTCGAGAACAGTGTGTAAACAGTGAGTACAAAGTAAGTTAGTCGCCAGAAGCCCAAGAAAAGCTCCCCTTTTGAAAAAAAGGCATGTGGTAGCAAGATTACATTTTGCAAAAACGCATGCAGATTGGCCTGTTTCAAAATAGCGTAATATTTTGTGGTCTGATGAAAGGAAAAATGTTTTATTTGAGTCAGTTGGACGCAGGATGTATGTAAGGAGGCTACCTAACTCTGCATACAAACCGCAATAGACCATAAAAACTGTAAAACATGGCGGAGCAAAAAAAAATATTTGGGGTCTCAATCCAATCAAAAACCTTTGGACAGATATAAAAGAGGCAGTTTATAGTCAAAAACCAACAAATCAGCAGGAGTTATGGCAAGTTGTCCAGAATGCTAGGAACTACATTCCTTTAGAACGTTGTCAAAGTTTGATTAACTCAATGCCGAATAGATGCAAAGCAGTGATAAAAAACCGGGAGCATGCAATTAAATAATAATTTTTTACTATTGTTTAATTAAATTTATATCATTTTTTTAATAATTAAATAAATTATTTGCAATATAACATTGGTAATACTGCAAATATTTGGACATAATGATAGTAGTAAATTAATACTACCATTACTATGTCCAATCTGTTTTTTATACTTATATAGTTATTATAAATAAAAGCTAAAATTAAAAATCTTCTTCTAATTAATTTATCATCTCACACCTATTTAATTAATAATCCAACATTACAATTTCATTTTCAGTAACTGTGTAAAGATAATAATATTAATTCATTAATTTTAATCACACTACTATTATTTTGTCCATGACTGTATATATATATATATATATATATATATATATATATATATATATATATATATATATATATATATATATATATATATATATATATACATTACTAAATGTACATTAGGTGGCTTTTTCATGCGTAAAATATATACATTAGGGAGACACTTTCGTTAAGGCGACAATTTCGTGTCGCCTTAACGTTTGCACTATCAGTTTGAGCATAAAGAAGCGTGTAACAAGAGTGATTTGTTTAACATGAGTTCATTTATGTTTCAGCAGCCTAAATATGCATTTGGAACCATTATCAGTGTATTCTAAGTCATTATTTAATCATTATTTGTTTTAGCCTGTATATCTCGGTATGTTGAATATGGTACATTAGGGCGACGCGTGCTTAATTGGTTTAAACTGGCATGAATCATTTGTATATCTGCATTATATTTCTTAATACCAACGCATGAGGTACTTACTTAATTTTAGCCCACTAATAACATCAACATAACGTGTTGTTGTCTCAAAATTGAATTTTAGTTGAATTTAGGATCAATCCGTCGCCGTAATGTATGCATTTTTCACTAACAGTATTTCTTAAAACACGAGAAAAAAAAAACATTTTTTTTAAAGAGTTTTGATGGAATTTGTTTTTATATATCTAATCAATGCGTTTTATGAATAAAAAAGTTATGTTTAATAGAGTTTTTTCCACCATTTGGCTTTTTGTTCTCATTTCCATATATAATTGTTAGATTTTTCATAATGACACGGTGTCGCCTTAATGTAACAGGATAAAGTCGCCTTAATGTATTGCGCTGTAGCTTCTACTCTAAATTTCTATTGGCTGCATACTTTTTAATGTGAAAATATCAAAAAAGATGGTGTCGAATTAGCATTTGGTGTGCCAATGGTTTTTGTGTTTATATTGATAGATAATGCAATAAATGGGTTTTAAAGTATTATTTTTTCTTTTCTGATACATAAATTTTAGTATATAATATATATACACAAAAATGTAGACTAATGCAACAAAATATATCACATTTTCTGCTATCTGAAAATATGTTTTCACGGTGTGTCAGAATATAGCTGCGTACTACATAACATATATTTTTATTGAACTTATACTAAAGTTGCTTTAATTATGCTTTATAATATATCTAAGTTATAAACATTTTGAAATGCTTACAAGTTGAAAAGTATACTTTTTTTATTTGTTTTATGCTCCATTCACCTATACATTAAAGGTAGCTATATCCATAATAAGAAATTAAGTTTTGTGATATAGTTTTTGCTATATAGCTTTATACTTACTTATACACGTAAATAAAGTCTATACTAAAGTTGCTTTAATTATGCTTTATAATATATCTAAGTTATAAACATTTTGAAATGCTTACAAGTTGAAAAGTATACTTTTTTTATTTGTTTTATGCTCCATTCACCTATACATTAAAGGTAGCTATATCCATAATAAGAAATTAAGTTTTGTGATATAGTTTTTGCTATATAGCTTTATACTTACTTATACACGTAAATAAAGTCAAAACTATTGCTTATAAATAATTTATAAACGAGCAAAAAATTTAATTTACTTTAGGGAGCTTAATTTAGTAAATCAAGCTATGATTAGATAAACATTAAATAGAGCTTACTGTAAACAAAAACATTAACTATTTCTTTTATAAGGGTAAAAGCATACTCACATTTGTCTTTAAGTAAGTACTATAGGAGCCTAAGATTTTGTGTGTGTGTGTGTGTGTGTGTGTGTGTGTGTGTGTGTGTGTGTGTGTGTGTGTGTGTGTGTGTGTGTGTGTGTGTGTGTGTGTGTGTGTGTGTGTGTGTGTGTGTGTGTGTGTGTGTGTGTGTGTGTGTGTGTGTGTGTGTGTGTGTGTGTGTGTGTGTGTGTGTGTGTGTGTGTGTGTGTGTGTGTGTGTGTGTGTGTGTGTGTGTGTGTGTGTGTGTGTGTGTGTGTGTGTGTGTGTGTGTGTGTGTGTGTGTGTGTGTGTGTGTGTGTGTGTGTGTGTGTGTGTGTGTGTGTGTGTGTGTGTGTGTGTGTGTGTGTGTGTGTGTGTGTGTGTGTGTGTGTGTGTGTGTGTGTGTGTGTGTGTGTGTGTGTGTGTGTGTGTGTGTGTGTGTGTGTGTGTGTGTGTGTGTGTGTGTGTGATTGTTTCCCCTTATTAAATAAACAGTAATATAATATTTAAAAGCCCTTATCACTTAATCTTACAATAATTTCATATAAGAATTTCAAAGAAATAGAATGTGTTTTTTGATTTACAAGATTTTTATGTAAATACTGAGAAGACCTGAATTTCTAAAGACACCCATTATCCAATAACACAATGAAATAGTCACTTATAAAATGCTTTATAAATACTCAATATTAGTATGTTACGGAACATTGCCAGCCTTAAGGAAAAAAAGGCAGTTTGCTTTTGTATAATTATACTAATTTGAAACACCCTTATGAAAAAGTAACAAAAAGTTTGTTAATTAATGTGTGCATCTAGTTTCATATATGAATATATTATCAGCAATAATGTAATACAATTTCTTCTTAAGTAAAATGATTTTTTTTTGTTATTAAGTTTCCCTTTTTTATTGTAAAGTTTTGCTTTTTTTTCAACTAATTCTATGAAATAGAGGTAATATAGAAAGTATAATGTAATAGAAACAGGAATTTTTTGTATCATCAACAAAACTATGTTTTTTACATTCATACATTCATAAAGTGAATTTAGGAAATTTATTCTTCTAATACATTTTTAGTCAATAATATATGGTTCTGTTGTGACAAATAATATATTTGAAATGTTTTTCTTGTTTAGGTTAAACCTACTTCTTCTGTATCTAACTGTTTATAAGGCTACAGTATCACTTGTAAAAGTTGAAAAGAGAATTTTAAAAGAATTAATGTTTACATCTTAATAATTCTTTTAGTTTGGAAATTAGTATTTTGAATCTGGTTTCTTGATTTAGAACTTTTTCTTGCAAAGGTTTATTATAAAGTATTGACGGTATGACATTTAGAATTACAATGAGTAACAAATAGATTCTTAGCTTCACTTTTTGAGTTTGAAGTTTTGTATTCAAGCTTATTTACCTAGATTTCTGATAAAATACTGACTTTTCTATTTTATTTAATAAGAAATGAAGATTGTTGCTAATTCCCATTATTTCCCATAGATTAGATTGTGGTTTTTTTGAGTTATTTTTTCATTTTGGAAATCTTTTTTGACTGATGGATTTTGTAACCCATTTTGATGCATATTCTTTTAAACTGATCTATATTTGCTGGAGAGCTGAAATATTATGTAAAACATGGAGATTTATACATCATTATGTAAAATAAAATGAAGTTTCATTTATTTTCTTAGCTTTCATATTGATTAGCAGACAGTTCAGTAGTTTTTTATAAGAATGATGAAATTTAAAAATTATATTGGTAGATGGCTACCTAGTTTTGCTAGATTGCTCGCATTTAGTTTGGTAATAAAAGTAAAAACCATAGTAAATTATTTATTACTTGAAGAAATGTAAATAAAAATGGTGAAATTGTCACATTAAGCATTTTGTGACAAACTTAAACTTTAAAACGCTTGTGTCTTAAATGAAAAAAGAGGCCGCAAAAACCATTTAGAAAGATTAATTTTTTAAATAAGTTTTAGTGAAACTGAATTTTAAGTAAAAGAGAACTGTTTTAAAATTACTTATATTAAAAGAATATCTTTTATTCCTTTTTTCTTATTTTATTTGGACTTTAAGCATTATATCATTAGTTATAAAAGAAATTTCATTAGTTATAAAAGGCACGCTATTTTTAAAAAACCAGAAACAAAAGTTTTGCTTTTCTTTACAAAAGTCATTTTTTAAATAAATCGACTTCTCTGAAGTTAATTAGAAATGGTGCGTCTTCTTAATTTGTAACACTTAAAAGTTTTTGATGTTACAAATTTGTATTTATCCATATAACGTATTTTTTCTAAATTATTTAAACGGATCAAAGGAAAAATAAGTTTAATGAAATGGCAGTTCTGCGCAACCTCTTGGTTTGAAAGACAAAGTTAGAGTAATTTCAGGGTCTTAGGAAGTCCGTAGATAGGTGAAAAATTGGGTACTTAAGTGAATTTTAATTATTAAACGAAAATTTAATTATTAAAACTCGACTTTTTTTTTTTGTTAAGTACGGTCGATTTTCTAATCAGAGCCATACGTAGATATGACACTTTACATTCTCTAACTATCATTACTTTTTAAACTAACAACTGAGATGAATAAATGATTTCAAAGTATTAATGAACTACTAATTTGACAAAATAACAAATTATCAATTTTAAGGAAAAAATTTAAAAATGGTTCATTGGCAGACAGGTATCTGTCAAAGGAAATAATATTTTTTTTATCATCTAAGATCTCATTTCAAGACTACAGTATAATTAAAAAGATTGAAAAAAAATAACTTTTAAAACGGAAAAAAGTATTTCCTTCGCTTTTTGATTTGATTTTTTTCAGAGTTAGTAGAACTTCCAGTAGGTTATTTCATGTGGAAGATTTATTTAATCAAATTTATGAAAAATTAATTATCAAAAAGTCACTTAAAACAGAGCTGCCAAATTTCAATCTGGAAAAAAGTAATAATATTACATTTCTTTAACAGTTAAAGTTTCCTTTTAAAGGATTTTTTTTATTTTTTTATATTCATTTATCTTTTTATTAATAATTAATTTTTAGGAAGAAAACCTTCCACTAGAATTTTAAGATTCACTTTTAGCGAAAAAAGAAAACATGAATTTTTTAATCACTGAGCTTTGACAGTGCTAATATTCTAAAGATGACAAAGATGTGACAGTTGCTGGCTAAATATCCAAATAGCTACTAAAAGTTCTACATGTCAAGTTCACACCCTCAATATATGATATCAAAGATAACACCAAAAGTTAATTAAACACTTTGTAAAAATAAAATTTGAAAACATTTTAGTGACATAAAAAAAAAAAAAGCACCATAACTTATCTAAAATATTTTGAAATCACAGTGTCGTTGGTGTAAACAAGAAACTTATTAAACTATCAATGATTAAAAAGAAATTAATAAAAGAATTTTTCATACCTATAAACTTATTTGTAAGCAGTTAATTTGTTTTTTCAAATATGAATATAAGTTAAACAAAAAACTGCAGACGAAACTAGAGTAAGCTGAACTACTTTTGAAGTTTTAAAATAATGTTTTAAAAAAAGTGCTCAAAGTAAAAACTCAATAACTAGAAGTTTTAACATTACATGTGACCATGAAATAAAACACTATAGTTGATATATAAGATAGCAATACTAGAGCTATATTCAAAATGACTTTCTCATGAGTTCACCTTTAGTAAACTTGTGTTTATGGTTTCTGGTTACAAAGGTGTTAAATGTCTTTTGATCTGCAATCTTTTTTCTCTATAAATACTTTTTAAGTATTTTTAGTATGTTACTGAACAATATACTATCACCAAATCAAATTATAAATCACAACTTCTGAAAAACAATCCAATCTTCACGTTGAAGTCAGAAAAAAAGATTCTGTTGAATGACCAGTATGCGTAAATGTATGGTTTGTTTTTTTTATTTCATCATTGATCAACCTGTTACTTCTTTGGTTTCAGCTTCTTTCTTCTCAATTATTAAATTTTTAATCTTTCAATTGCTTCTTCTGATGTTTGGCATTCATATCTGTAGCATCTTTTTGTTGTTGTTGCTTGTCTTACTTTCACATGCATGAATATTTTATCAACATTAGCTGTTATTTGACTTTTTTTCATACAAGATCATTTCTAGTGAAACTTCCTGTTCAAATAGTTTTTTATAATTTTTTAAAATCATCATCTGTAGATGCTATAAATCATCTTTAAATCATCACCTTGTGTCAGTACTATTAGATAGTCCTTTAGCAAACAAAAATTTTGAATTGCTCTCAGCATCAATACAACCACTAATGTCTTTAAGTCTCGATTAATATTGTTAATGTCTTCAGCCATCACATTCACCATCTGTTTCCAAAAGAATTCTTTCTTAGATTTTGATAGGGATCAATTTGTCAGATTCTATTGCAGATGAATTAACTAATCCTGCTTTGGCAAAACCCTGCTCTAAATGAGCTTGCCTAAAGAAAACTTTGTAAAGTTTGTTTATTAAATAAGGAAAACTGGACTTCCCCACTACCTTCTTCTTTGAATATTTGTAAAAATCAGCAAGAATTTCATGCCACACAGATTTGACTTATCGAAAGACATAAATATCAAGGGACTGCAGCATATACGAATAATGGGTCAATAACCATAAATTAGTAATGCATTAACTAAGTCAACATCTTATTCATAAGTGCTTTCCAGCATATAAAGTAAAAGGATTGAATTTCATTCCTGCAGCTGAAGTTGTTGATAACAGATTATTGTAAACTGTTCTTATTGGATCCAGAAGTAATTATTACGGGAATTTTAATTCCTCTTTGCAAGTTATTTTTTTCTTTTTAAAATGAGTGCTAAGACCGCTTTCATCAGTCGACAATTTCGTTCGGTGCACTATGGGATAAAATAATAAAAATTGATCACAAAAATCAAAAATTACAATTTTTTAATTTTCAATTTAGATATGATTTTTTATTAACTAGTGATTATAGAAATTTGTAGCTAAACGAACTTTGAAAATATCTTTCACGGTATTGATATTGTAGGTTATCGAAATTTATATTTATCAATTTAAAAAAAAAAAGAAAATTTCTGATATTTCTTGCAAAAAATTTGCGCAAATAAAAAGAAGCTTTTCCCACAACACATATTTAATTGTTACAAATGTGATTCTTAGCAATAGGTTGCAACTGATCAGATCTATATTTCTCCACGTATAAAACATTTTAAGAAATATTTAGAGATACAGAATTTGGGGTTATAGCCATATTTTTGGCTTTACAAGACCCGCATTCTTTATAAGTATCAAAAAGTATCAATTATTTTGGTACCAAATGAAAGGTGAATACTCCGGGTTTCAAAAAGGTTAAGGTTATATACCTCTCAAAATTTCCGTTTGAGAGTTATAGAATTTCAAACAGAATGATGGAACTTCACAAAAACCTCAATTTGAGGGGGGTAGAAACTTTATAAAGTCATTAAAGCCGATCAAAAAGAGATTATTGAATCAAATTTGAAATTTGTCGATAAATACAAATAAAGTTTAAAATTAAAAAAAATAATAACAAATTTGACTCATTGCCCTCATATTTGGGGCTGGGGGGCTAACGTTTTGGGGGTTTTGTTGTTCCCAGTCTCCAATCACCGCAATTTTTTGCGTAGCACCCTCATTCCTTATATATATGAACATACTTAAATCTGGAGTTTTCTTAATCTTTCAAAGTTGCTTAGCTCAAACATCAAAAAAAGTTGTCTTCGGCCTTGCTAATACATACATGTGATCATCTTTATAATTTGCATTAAATATTATTTCTGAAAGCTTACATGCACAAAATATTTATTTAAGTATAATTCGTTTTTAAGTAAAAACTCTTGCTGCCCTTAATTTTCACGAACATTTGGACTTTGAAAAATTTGGGTTCTTCTGCCATGTTAAATATTCCTTATTTATTAGTAAGTATAAATGGTTCAACATGCACGTCTCTCTTTATAAAATTCTTTGTCATTCAAAAAACATTATTATGACACTACCATTATCACCTGGATTTTTTTGGTGAAGAGGGAGCTGAATCTTGTAATAAGTACTATAGGCAGAATTGAAGATATCATTCTCGAAATTGTTCTCGTAAAAGTAATTTGCTCGATGTATTTAATCGAGCATTAGGTTCATCGGACCCTATAGTGTCTTCTACAAAATTGGATGTGAGAATGAAAAGGATTAGACAGGTATTAGAAGCTGTCAAAAGTTTCCTATTATTTAAAAATTATGAACAAGAAGCTTATTGGGACGCTACAACTGAGGAATCAAATTTCATGGATTTAAATAAAGGTTCTCTTATTGACTATTTTGAAGACATGGACTTAGATATTTAGCAGTAAATTTTGATATTTATTAACTATTAAATAACTGCAATATCTACCTACTTATAATATCTGATAATATAATTCTTAATGCTATAATAAAAAACCGAAACTATTTTTCTATTTCTAGAATAAACAAATTTGCAAAAAAAAGTTCTTTTTCGATTTTAACTACTTTTTTTAGAAATAAATGAAATTTGAAAGTAATTTAACTTCGCTCATATTGGATGGCTCGTGCATTAATAAATCGTTTGCAAACTAACACCTATACAATCATGCGTAGAATTGAATTTTCAAATAAACAAAGTGAAATAATGTGTGAAAAAAATGAGTGAAAAAAAAAAGAGAGTGAAATAATGGAATTACTATTAGTATAATTAAGTCACCTGGAGTTTTGAAAACGAAAAAAAAAGTAAACACTGAAAGTTTAAAGTAATTTTACATCTACTTGGGTGGATGATATGTGCAAGAAATGCAAATAAGCTTAGAAGTAAAAAAATTCCTTTTTGAAATTAAAAAGTTTATTATTTTTTATGGTATTAACTAGTTTTGTATTATGATTCTACTACAAAATAACATGTAAAAACTAGTTTTAACAATAAATTTGTGACTTTTGTAAAGTGACTGAACTTTTGAGATTTTATTTTCATTTGAACTGAACTACTCAACGCCGTTAATGCATGTTCTGGAAAATACACGAATTTTGCGTTTTTACAAAAAAGTCATGTTTCACTGTATTTTTTTAATGAAGATAAAACATTAAATTGAGAAAACATTAAATTGAGAAAACAACTTTTTCAAACAAGTTTTAAGTAGTCATATGTCTACAAACATATAAAGGTCGAAAAGATTTAGTTATTTCAAGTTTAAGATCTGTTTTTTCCATTTTATATGAAAGTTTTTGTTAATATGAGTGTGAAGAACACACAAATTAACATACGACTAGTTAGACTTTTAAAGTTAAACCTCTTTAGATTTATTTAAAAGTCTAAGCTCAAAATTTAAACATTACTGTGATATGAACCACCCCTATTTCACAATGCCATAAAACAATTTAACTAGAATTCCGGTCTTTAAATTACCAAAGATTAAAGTAAACATGTAAAATAGCGGGCAGAATATAAATTTACTTACTATTTTCTTGTAGAAAATATGTATACATATTTTCTTACTCCATCGCAAAAGTTATGTTAAGTTTTAAACAATATCTATAGATATTCTTTAAAACTTAACATATCATATTGTTTATAAACAAATGTTGCAGACCGGAAAAAAAATATGTTTGCAAGCAAGACAAAAAAGTTTGAGAACATGCATTAACGACGTTGAGTCAATGATATATTAAAAATAACTAGATGTCTAACTTCCGCGTATTTTTTGAAGCAAAAATCGGCCATTATGGGGGGCAAATTTGATAAATAGCGTAAAGATTTTGCCCCCTATAATGGCCGATTTTTGCTTCACTTTTTCTTATGCCGATTTACGGCAGTTAGACATCTAGTTATTCTTAATATATCATTGCGTTGAGTATTGTATCTATGGCTAACTATATTCACGGCCGTTTATCTCACATTTTTGAGGGGGAAATTAAGAGGCCGATTTCTGTTCGAAAAAATGGCTGCACAAAATATCTAATTATTAAAAAGCAGTTCAAACCTGAACTATTTACTTATATTTCTTCAATATAAAAGTGGCAATCGCTGTTTATCATTATGTATTTATTCAAGATATATTAGTTATCAAAGATTTGAAGACATTTGTGTAATATTTGTTGGAGATTTGTAGTCATCGCTAAAATACCAAAGTTAACTGATTGTCACAAAAATTATTCAAATCAAAGTACATTTATATTTATGTATATTATATTTATCTATAATATATATCTATATTCATGTATATTCTTAAACTATAAGAAAAATTTCAAGAAATAATTCAAAGAACTCAAATAGAAGGTAAATTTTAATAAAGTATATAAACAAATGCTATACAACTTGCATAACATATAGTTTATATTTCCAATTTTAGCTTTATTTTTTTCTTTGTCTCTTTTTAAATGTTTTTAAGGTATCATTGGAAAGGAAATCCTTTGATATTTTATGTTTGTTTTTAAAAAAAACATTAACAAGAATTTTTGTTGAATACATAATTCCCCAACTTCCATGATTCTCACAAACAAATTTACTTTTTGGTGCATGTTTATGTACCATGTATGTTGATGACTTAATGACAGGAATTGATAAAGATGAGATTTCATTCTCAATTAAATCCAAAATGGCAAACACACTACAAACAAATTCTGCAAGCTGTTTGAATGGAACAAATAGTCCACCACGTGATAACAGAGATAGATAAGAGTTATTTTCAAGACCGCAGTCCCCAGTTTTCAAATATGCTTTGCAGTTTTCACATTTAGAACTTTTTTGATATTTTTTTGCAACATAGCCTGCTATAGTTATTGCAACTTCTTGACTATTACAATCAAGAGAACTTTCTATAATTTCCTCAATTCGATTATTAAACAGTTCATCAAGTATAGTTAATGAAGGATGAGCATCTGGTAGTAGATTTTCTTCCCAAAAGTTTATATACTCTTTAATTAAGGAATGACATGAAAAAATTCTTTCTGAATTTACAACTTTTCTTAAACTTACAAGAAATCTGCCCCCACTCATTTGCCTATATTGTGAGAAACGTCTCTCAATTGGGTCACTTTGTAAATGAGATGTCATTACATAATCATATCCATCATTCAAGAGTTCCTCAACAAGCACTGCTTGAGCATATAGAATGACTACAGATGCTGATGCAGTTTGATTTGTGAGGGTGAATGCAGGTGAAAGAGACCACTGATATCCAATCAGCCAGAGCTTGGTAAAATGTCATTTTCATGTCTGATACAATAGCATTGCCAATAATATTAGGTGAAAGTCTTTGTTTAGAATTAGTAATTGTCCACATAAAATATTTTGATTCAGAATTGAACATTGTAACTAATGATGAGAATGCATTAACATTAGTGGAACGATTGTCTGGCACTATACCACGCACAGTAAATCCAGCAGCTATTAGGCTTTCAAGGTTTTCAGCTATTTTTTGTGATAGCCATTGTCCAGAAAATGTAACTTCTGGAATTGCTTGAACAATATAAGGAATTGATTCTTTTAGTTCAATTATCATGAATGCAACTATTCCTTTGTACAAGTTGCCTTCTTCATCAGCACCAACATACTCTTCTCCCTGATATTGTGCTTCTTTTTGTAAATACATTTCATCTACCATGATAATACAATCACAAGAAATTTTTCCTTTTCCAAGTAGAAGTTTTAAAGAATCAACACCTCCTTGTTAAAGAATCAACACCTCCTTTAAAGAATCAACACCTCCTTGTTAAACCTTATTTAACAAAGATATTGATGGTAAAGGGAACTTTTTAAGTAACAGTTTGTATGCCTGCAAAGAAGTATATCTTAGAAGTAATGCATACTGAATCATCTCTTCAGAATGTGGTGGCCTACCTTTTGGCTTATAAAGTTTCTAATATAAGAAGGAAAATTTTCTAGCATACTAATTTTATCAAGTTTTGCATTATGTCCTTTAACAACCAGCTTGGTAATGGAAGTGATGTGCCCTTGCAGTGCAAATGCACATTCAGGTCTGCATCAACTGTTATTGATTCTAATATAGTTGGAAAATATGTCTGTTCATTAAATGCAATATTATAAAATACAACACCTTTTTCAAATCGTTTAAATTGAAACCCAGGTGGTGCTACTGCTTCATTCAAGCCATGTAAACTTGTAAATGTATCATTTTTCTCGAATGTATCTAACTGATCTTCTTGGAATATTCTCTTTTTAGGAGGATTTTGAGAAGTCTTTGACACTGGTAAAGATGATTTTTTTTGCAAAAGTTCACATGGATACTTGGAAGGAACAGGTTTCATTAGCCAATTCAGGGTGCATTTATCACCTCTAGTTATATATTTATCTTCAAAATGAAGTTCACATAAAACAGAATGCTTTGTTGAAATCCAATCTGAACGATTAACAAATCGTATCCAAAGTTTATTTAAGTTTTGGTCTGATGGAAAATGAAATAAAGCAATTTGCTTATGTTTGTTGCTTAAATATCCGGAGGAACATTTTGGTGCAGCACATTTGTTGATCATTTTAAATATAATTTCTTTAAACTAGTAAATTCTTCAAGAAGAAAAGATTTTAAAATAAAACTTGAGCAATTTTTTGTGTCAAAAACATTAGAAACCGGCCTCTTAATTTCCCCTCAAAAATGTGAGATATACGGCCGTGAATATAGTTGGCCATGTTGTTTCCTACTTTTTTTAATCTACTTTCACTCAATTTTTTTCAAATTTAAAACAAATTTATTTAAGAATGCAATGGGCTATATCTTTCCGAAAAAATAAAAAAAAGATTTTTTATTCCTGAGATATGAATGTTCAAAGGCTCTGTGACCAAACTTAAACAATATTACGTTACTCCAGTAGTTCTTGATTTTATATAAAAAATAAAATTTTATTATTTGTTATAAATATAATAAATTATAATATTTTGTATTTAATACCAATACTTTTCTTTTTGCGTAGAACGGAGTTATGAACAATCGAGAGATTTTATGAACATTGAACCAATTGCAATAGTATTATATAAGTTTTTTTAATTTCAAGAATTGTAAGAAAAAAGAGATCTTTCTATCGAAGAAACGTTTTCAATAAAACTCAAAGAACAAAGTTGCAATAGTATACGTGATAACATATTTTCATACCCAGCGTATTTAAGGTGCTTTATAAGAAATTGTCGTGACTCTGTTATTAGTTTAACAAACGAGATGTTTCCGGGAAAAATCTTGTCTGTCTGACTCACATCAGATAGATAAAGCACGTTTATTTGCGCGAAGCTGTTATTGCGACCGCAAGCTATCTTTTAAAAATTTTTTGATATTAATAAAACATAAAATGCATATTAATTCTTTTATCATTCACTTATATTTTATTCAACCAAATATATATTGTAAAACATTAAACTACTAAATAAATACTACTAAATAAATATTTTCCACTACTAAATAAATCTTTTTTTTTTTTTTTAAGATAAATTTAATCTTAAAATGTTCATAAATACCGCTACGCACAGAAAAACTTTCAGCACTGTACTTTCAGAGGCATGGGGATGAACCTTGGAAATTTGAGTCAGTTCGCTTTGTAGGCGGTCTAGTACCACCATCCACTACCTCACCGTGATTTATTTTTCAATGTTTTGTTTGATATTATTAAGTCATATTAATATATAAATTATACTTTATAAGGATATTGCTTACACACAGCACTCAGCTGAATCTAATCCAAATTGATTTGAAGAATGTTCAGTACATGTGACGTAACCTGATTTACTTCCAACATTCCAGCTTATGAACCAATTGTTGTTTGAAAAATGTTTCAACAAATCTGAAACAGATAGACTTTTGTAAACCAAATTTTGGTTACGGTTTTCTGAATCGAAATTTCAGTACTTTCGGTTTCGGATGTTCCCATCATTTTTCATCTGTAACTAGTGAATGACCAAAACTGAAACCAAAAGTATAACAATTAAAAAAAACGAAAACTATGATTTTAAATTTTTTCTAATTTAACAACTTAATTATAAATCATTTCTTTTCGTAGGCCAACTTTTCTTCGGAGGCCTGGGGCAAAAACTTCATGAAAATATAGAATTTCAAGTATTATATACACACATATATATATTGTAAAAAACGGAAACAAATGATTTTTTTTATCTTGTTAATTAGAAATTCAATGAGAACAAATAAAAAAGTTAATGGGATTTTTAACAGCTTTAAATTATTTTTTAACTAAAATTCAGATTATTAAGTTTTCAAATTTATTAATCACTTCCATTAAACGTCTGTTAATGAAGTATGCAGAGTTTCTTTATTTGCGGAAATAGCATCAGATGTCCGTTACATCTCTGACACCCTTTTTTTTTTTCTATTAATCAAATAATCAAATACAAAAAAAAACAACTTGACTTTGCATTTTCTTTGCTACTGCTATTATTTTGAATATAAGCATCTACATGTGTTTAGAATAGTGTTCCAAGAAAGAGTGCACTGGTTTTTAGTGGAATTAATTCCATATGTTGTTGTCATTTATGTAGAATAATTAAGTAGTGAGAAGTGACTAATCTTGGACTATGCCAGCACATCATCCGACTTTTTAAAGCCATTCAAATATGTTAGAAAGGAGGCTGTTGCTGTTGATCTCAAACAAATGAACAATCTATGCATTAAATTAAGTCACAGATCCAAAGAACTTTTGATGTAAGATATAAAATATATCTAGGAAAATGTTTAGGGCAGAAATAAAATATTCGTATTGCTTTATTTTGAAGTTAAATAAAAAAATTTTTAACTTTGATGCTGTATCAAATAAAAGATCATGGTATATGGGTATCAAAAAACTATTGAACATTTATTTAAATAGAAAATATAAATTGTGTTATAAGTAAAAGTATGATATGCATCATGGGAAATGTGTTTGACTTTTCAAATGACAACGTAAGCATAAGGATGAAATATTAAAAAATCTAACATTTGCGTTTTTAAAGAAACCTATGCAGCGCAAAATACAAATTTAAAAGAAAGTATGGATTTCATACACTTTTAACGATTGATAAGAATAAATGGCTTTGTTGCATGTCAAATTATTTAAAAAATACTTTTTCTTTTAAAAACACTTTCTCTTTTAAAAACAATTTCAATGACTTAATTGTAAAATGTGTTACGCACAAAATCTTGATTTCACAGTAGTGCTGTTCACAGCTTTTCAGTTTTGTATGTAAGACTAGAGAGACACGATAATCAACGCCATTTAGTGGTTTTAAAATGCTGTTTATCACGGTTTTGCAACACAATTGAACTTTTCTTTCTTTATAGAAACATGCATCTAAAGTGAGTTCACTTTCATCAAAAATGTACTTACCGCATTTTTGAATTGTTTTTTTAAAAAAATGTACTTACCGCATTTTTGAATTGTAAATTTTATTTAAAAGAAAAAAAATTCTGAGTACACTTATTACGTTTTTAAAAATTATTTACTCTTTTTTTAAAAAGTAGCCGAAGAATAATTTGTGACTTTGCTAATAAATAGTAATTAAATAAGTAATCAACTACTCATAACACTAACCTAGTTGCAAGTGTAATTACTTAAAGTAAATTAGTTAAAATAGAACTACCAAAATTATTTCATTGCGTTTATCATTTTATTCAACTATAAAATAAGCAAGTAGAGTGAAATTTTTGATCTATAATACGACTGTTTTTTGCGAAATGCTGGAATGAGGTGTTAGCTTCATTTTCACTTTGGATTTATTAGCGCATAACTTTTCTGTACTTCTCATTGGTTCATCATAACTTCAGGAAAAAATCTATTGTTACTGCAGAGTTTCTTTTGCAACTGTAGAGTGAAACCAGCGTCAAAAGTGTAAATTTCCAACGAAAGGAGATTTACTCAAAGCTCGAAAACTACGTTATCTAAATTTTTTGTTTAATTAATATCTTTAAGTCTTGAAAAAAAAGTTATTACTAAATAAGGCTACTATCTGAAAAAAAATTGTCTTAAAGGGAAAATAATGAGTGGGTGAGTAATAAGATGTTAATTTATTATTCCTAACACCAGGACGATTACAAACATTTCAATGATGGACTTTCATTCTAGTTTTAATTCTATGGTATCAGAATATAAGTAAATTGAGTTGGACGAAAAACTATACTTTCATGGTATTAGAATACAGGAATATTAAGTTGAACGAAAAATTGTAAAATAGTTGTAATTTTCCGTTAACAAGAATGTAAAACAGATTTTTAAAATAAACAAAACTCTAATGAAAAACATTGTACGCGACAATTACTTTGACTTTTTGTAATTAAAGATCCATGAACTTTTGTAATTCAAAACGGTTTTTAACCTTTACGTAATAATTTCAAAAAAAAAGAGTCGCATTAAGAACTTTTGTTAAAAGATTATTTTAAGTAAATAAAAACTTAAGAAGACAATTTCAACCTTTATTTTCAAAAAAATTTCTAAGATATTAAGAAAATATTATATTGAAAAAAAAAAAAGTCTTATGGTTTTAAATTCCTCTTATATGAAATAAATTTTTAGATTTTTAAAAGACTTATCAAACTTAAAGAATGTAAAAACCATAAGAATTTTATGACATCACTGAAGCCAATCGAAAATTGTAGCTTTTGAAGTTAAATTTTATTGGAAGTTTTTGGTTTGGTTTACTATTAAGTGAGAAAATCGTATTATGTGCTGCAGAAGATTACTAGCCTTTTTTGATCATCCTTGTGATACAAACTAAATAAAGTTTGTTTGGAGAATGTTTTTGAAGACTACTTTTGCATGAGCTGTTGCAAGGGTTTGTGTGGGATTTATGTGAGATATTAATGTTTTGATACGTACCAACGCCAACTATTAAAACATTAAATAAGAAGAAATGACTTTTATTAACTGTTTTAGATATTAAATAAATTTTTCATGACGAAAATTGCAAGCTTAAAAAAAAAAGAAAAAGAGCTCATTAAAAAAGCTTCATGCAACAGAAATTGTTTCTTTCAATCGATAATTACAGGTGAAAAGGTTTTTGTTCAACCAAAAACAAAATTAAGAACTAAGAAAATAAAATAAATTAGTGCACACATCCATGACTGAAATATTTTTATTGAGAAAAAAAAAAAAAAAAACACATCCGTAACGAAACACTTCTTCGTGCAATGTTTTTTTGACTTCGTGTTTTTATTTCACTGCTTTAAAATCGTTAACTTTCGCGATTTGAACAAATTTTATATTCAAGTTAGTAAATAGTTAATTGAAGAGAAGTTTTTAAAAATTGATTAATTTATAGTTTTTTTAGGTTTTAAAATATTTACTTTTGGTGATTTAAAATATACTCAATGAAGTTTATTTTTTGTTATAGCCCATACGCTAATTAATGCCTAATATTTTTCAAGCTAATTAATGTTTAAAAATTATAAGTTTATGAAAACTTTATATTAAAAATTTAAATACAGAGTTTTCTTTAACTTATTAGGAAAACTTCTTTAAATATATTTCTTTAATCATTTTTATTGTTCAACAAACTCATATTCATACAACTGTTTGAAAAACTGTTTAAACTATTTTAAAAAAAAACACAATTCTTTCATTTTGTGTGTGCTTTTATACAATATACAAGGCCCAATCCTATAAATCTGAAAAATGCGTAATTTACGCATTTTTCAGATTTATAGGATTGGGCCTTGTATAAATTACGCATTTTTCAGATTTATAGGATTGGGCCTTAAAAAAAACAGGATTTCTGCTACGAAAAATTTCCGTAAACTTTAATCTTATAAATAAAATTACGCAGAATTTTTGAATAAATTACGCAAATTTTCTCACGCAAAAAAAAATGCTGCAACGTCTAACTTTTGCATAATTACACAAATTTTAACCAAAGAATGATTGTGCAAAGGTTCGTGAATTATTTTTCAAACCACAGATGTCTTTTTTTGTAAACAAAAGTATTTGTCCTCGAAAAACGTACCTACATAATTTTCAAAAATATCAGGGAATATTAAGTGTTTCAGTAATCTTTTGGACATTTTTGGGTGAGAAGCGTTGTTTAACTTTGTACGTATTGGGTGAGAAGCGTTGTTTAACTTTATTTAAAGTATTTTAAAATCTATCAACTTGAAGATGAAACTTTTACCAAACTGGTAAGTTTACACAAGAGCAAACTCACGATTGATTGCAATATAAGACATGAAAGACCTATCAATAGGCATCCATCACTCTACAAAACAAGGAGTTGAATGCCGTAGTATTTACTAAAATGAATGAAAAATTTTTAACTACAAAACAGTTTAGCATTCAACCCCTTGCTTTGTAGAGTGACGAATTCCTATTCAAACGCTGTGATTTTTATCTATGTGTAAACTTATATAAAAGGAGCAAATGAGCTAAAGAAAAGAATTATATTTCCAACATTAGTGTAAATAGGTGAACCATTCATTAAATAAGAAGTTTTTTATTTTAGAGATCATTTGTTTTAGAGGTTAATTATTCATTAAACAACTTGTTATATCCTCTAAAATAAATCTTTGTCATTTTAATAAATGAAGCTTGGTTTTAATCAATAAAAATCAAGCAACATATCACTGAGTACACGAATTTTTCTTCCTCTAAATTTAAGAAATGCAGGCCCTTTTTTTGACACACAAGGTAAGCACGGAATATAAAATTTACATAGTATAGATATAAAACCTCTATTTTGGTACGCTAATCTCTGAAACGATGAAATGAAATTTGTTTACAAAATACAGACAAGAAAAATATTTTTCTCCAAGATATATTTTTTGTGTCCACCTTGTGTGCCATAAAAAAGATAAAATTTCTCTTTTTACGTAAAAATTACCAGTTTTACGTGGAATTTGGAAAATCTGTAAGTTCGCATTTTTTTGTAGGATTGCTGTTTTGAAAATTGCGTAATTACACAAAATTTTAATTTATGCAAAAATTTTCCGCATTTACTTATTTTTTGCGTTTTGCGTAACAAGCTCTATAGGATAGGGCCCAGGCTGCGTTGCTAGTGAGCTATTTACGTCAACTAGAAGCACAGTTATCGCTTTTTTTTTCTAAATTTTTGTCAAAACCGATTTTTGATAATTTACGATTCTTCAATATTAGAAAAACAACTTTGTTTAAGCAAGCCTTGGTTTTAAAACAATAATTTAGTTTTCTTAATCTGTTGTAAAACGAAAAATTTCGAATAAAATCAAACTTGATAAAGGTAATATTTCAAAGTATTTTCATTGCTAATTTACTTTATTTATTTAAGCTAGCGTTGTTTTAATCTTTTCTATTTTTTATTTATATTCATTATTTTTAATTTATTTATTTAACTAATATTTAATTTTATTTATTGAACTTCGATTTGATAGGATTCCAGTGGATAGGAAAATTTAAATATGCGAAGAAAACGTTGTACTTAGATAACGAACACTGTACACGGAGTTTTCCATTTATCCATTCTTCCATTTAGCGCATTTCTAGAACGTATCGTTAAAACATATTTTTTATATAACCTTAATGAAAAACATAATTAAATTAAAATGGTAACCTTAACAATAACTAACTTAATTATATGACTTTGCTAAATATTTTACGGAAATGTTTAATTTACTTTATGGTTAAAAAAATAAATGCTTTTTAATTTATTTTATGGTTACAAAACTAAATATAAACTGTTATGGTTATAATAATTTACATAAATTAAATTATTATGGTTTTAATACTTTACATATAAATCATTATAACCATTATAAATAAACCTTTTCTTGTTATTAAGTAAAAAATGTTATTGTAATAGCAATTATCATTGAAATTACTTTATATTTATTGTTGTAGAAAAATATTCCTGTCAACAGACCCCTTAAGAAGTTTAGATAAGGCGGAGCTTTTTGCTCTGCGTCTTACTCTGGGTGAGGCCCTATCAGTTGGAATAATGAAAAAAAATTTAAGCTTTGTTTTCCATAAGATTTTTCTTGATAACATCGCGTTTTTTGAAACTAATGTATTTTTTTGTAATAAGAAAAAACCATTGTAATAGTTTCGTTTATGATGTTGTTTTTTTTTTTAAAAAAAAAATTTCGTTGCCACAAAAAATCACAATCAAAAAAGTTCTGCAGGTCAGGCAACGATTGGAAATCTCTTCCCCCATGTAGTCATCCCTGGGTTCTAGAAGCCCATCGAATAAGTTGTTCAGGGCTTTGCTTAGTCACTCTCCACGGGACTACAAGAAATAGCTTTCGCATATATTTTTCCTTTATTTAAGTAAGGAGTTTTGTCACGTGATGTTTTATCGCGGATAAAAAATACGTTATCATTCGTTTTTAAAAAACTTCGTCCAAAAAACGCGACAAATGATTTTATGTAGGTGTCAAAGAATAAAAACCCACCCATGAAAATAAATAGTATATACGTATATATAGATGTCATTTTTTTAGAAAAGGTTGCACTACAATAATTTTTTTGGGGACGTCGTTTTGCTTTAGAATTGATAAAGTTATTTAATTTTAAATGTTTTAGTTTTGTTTATATACAAATAAATTAAGCTAATTCTTTTGTCCCCACATAAAAATAGATTCTGCAACTATTTGTTTATTTTGTCAATCAGTTTTTTTTTGTTTTTTTTGTAGTCTAATAGGGTGGGTTTTTTGTTTTCGAAGCGGAGATTTTATAAATTTCCCCCGTCTTAAGATATTTTATTGTTAACGCAACTTTTTACGCGAGAACAAAAAAAAAGATAAAAAAGTTTTTTTTTCGGCGCCAAAAGTTTAACGAAATACTTTAAGGAAATATTTCATAAAATGTATATGAATTGAAAATATTAAAACACGAATATCTTTGGAACCAAATAAGCTACAGAAGTGGTTGAAACCATTTTGAAAATAAAATATATTAAGGAATCCAATACATTTGAAATAAAAAAGATTTTCTTTGGCTATAAAAATTGCCTAAACTCCCTACTGACAGCAAATTATAAGAGAACGTTTTCACTTTCACTCTTAGACTTCCTTTATTCTCTTTTTCAGTTAATTGTAAATCTTTGCTGAGGAGAGTGCTTACTAGTGGGTAGGGAGGAAAGGGATGTGTATTTCCAGACAACTGCGAAAAAACTGCGACTTGATAATGCTATCAATAAAATAACAAAAAGAACTACACCTAGCCACGGAAACTTTTAAAATTGCTGATGCGATCAAAAATTTAATCTGCAATTTCAGTACGATAAATAAGTGTATGTAATATTTAAAACAGGTGGAAATATAGTTTTTCCGGGGCAGACGCTCAGGAAAAGTAAACGAAAACATACGAAAAATTATTTGCATGTTATCGCGTTATAGAATAAACAAGAGGACATTTTGGTACAAAAGAACACATCGTCAAACGGATATTTTTTTTGCAAGCATACAAAACACACCCGGCTTTGTTAATTTAAATTTAAGAGGACGCTTGGAACCAGAATTGTAGAGAATTGTTTGAAGTCGCTTTTCACCTTTGAAGCCAATTTCGTCTAAATTCCAAACATTTAACGCAGAGAGTTCATTGATATTTGCTTCAAGAAATTGAGTCTTGGATGTATTGAATTTTTAATTTATGTTATCTTTAGTAAAAGGAGCTACTCTGAGCATAGGCGCCGAGTCCACGGGGGCAACAGGGGCAGTGGCCCCCCTCCTCCAGAAATTTACACTAATAGTATATTATCACGGATTATCTCGGGGGCGAATAGATATTCTCGCCCTCATGATAATCCGTGATAATATATAATTAGTATAAATTTCCGGGACGGGGAGGGGGGGGTCCCGCCCCTGTTGCCCCCGTGAACTCGGCGCCTGTGACTCTGAGTATTGCAATTTTTCATGCAGTTCTCTCGCTTCATCTGTTTCTAACGTTTGATGAAAGTACAGTGCCAAGCTTTGCCTGGTTTACTGTTCATAAATAAATTAATACTTCTTTACGGGTCCTACCAAACCGGCAAGTTCAATAAGCATTTCAGCTTATGTTAATTCAGTAAGAGTACTTAAAATGGTGACTGTGCCAGTATCAATAGAGCTTGCAGGGTTCTTTATCCTGAATGATAAAGTTGTCTTTAGAATATCTTACATAAGTGGATGCTTTGCATAATGAGAAGTCATCTTATTTTGTTTGTGCAATCGTTGCATTGAGTTGCTGGTCTATGTAATTCCTTGTTTTTTTATTTACTCATATTTATATATGGACTTGTTGCATAACTGAATTTAATAAATAAGTGTGAAATATTTTTATAAATATATAAAATAAGTAAAAAGTGTGTTTAACTAAACAGAAAACCTTTTTATTTCAGTTTTTCTTCGTATCTTTCTTCCGAAAATTAGCAAAGTTAATTCTGAAAAAAGGGTCGTCTTCAGCAGAATTTTTACTGCAAAACTACATTTAATGTTTTTGTTTACGAAACTGAAAAGTCAGCGAATAAAATTTAAAACAATTTACTCAAAGGAACTCTTTTTAACTCATGTTAAAATTTTTAAATAGTTTTTTTTCCGTATGATGGAGCGAAAAATTCTATACATTAATGTGAAAAAAAAAAGATTCAAAACGTTTTTCCCTTTAAAAAGTAGTTCGCAAAAACTAAAAATGCCAGTTGTACAGTTTTACTTAACGTTTAATTATACCCGCTTTCATTCTCGTTAACTAAAAAACTTTTTTGGTCAAAATATTTAAAGGAATAAATTGAAAGGATTTAAAACTAAACTGAATCAAAAACTTTTGATCGCAACGAACTTCTTTAAAAGCTGTTTAATTTAGACAACGCATGATGCTTGGTATTTAAAAAGTTATGGCGTCCTCCTTGTTGCAGCTTTTCTTAATTTAATCTCTTAACTATAATTTTTTTTTTTTGATTACTCGAAAAAAAACTTTTTTTTCAGTTATTATTTTTTAAGATTTTTTAAATTTTTTATTTTTAATGCGACTTTGTGTTATTATACTTCGTGTAATTATACGCGTACAATTTATACAATGTAATGACTGCATTACAATGAAATATTTGTTCACCCTCTGGCCAAATTCACCCGTGGCGTCTGTACTTTTTGGAAGGTCGTTTTTTTCTCCGCAAAGATTAATGCATTGGATAGAGAAAACAAACGGAGTGCTTTCATCGTAATGTTTTCTGTATTTTTAAATAAAAAAAAAGAGTAAATAAAAGTAAAATTATTAAAAAAACTGCAAACTCTTTCAGTTTATTTTAAGATAAAATGATTGAAATAGTTTTTTTGGGGGATAGTTTTGCCCTATACAAACCGGTTTAATTCTCAATTACGTCACAAATAATCTATAATGAACGATGATTTACAAGAATTTATAAGAGAAACAGTAGCTGCTAATGGTTGAGAGGAACTAATCAGCTGATTGATAGGACTTATTAACAAATATATAAATGTTCCGATAATTTACATATTTCTGCAAATAACATAATAAATTAGCATCTGTTTTGAAGTAAATCTCTGACAAAGCTAGCTGAGCATTTAAAAATGATTTGAAATACATCATATTATAAAATCTTTCGTATTATACAAATTTTATCGAGACTCTTACAACTCAGTTTAATGAGCTCTAAAGAAGTTCTGAATATGGTCTTATTTAAATCACTCTGTTGCCTTATTTAAGCAATCAGTAATAAATATTCCTGACTAAAAGCGTTTGAGATAGTGTGATTCTGTAATTTGAAAGGCACCAAAAATTTACTGCAAGGAAAAGGGCGAAGTTTCAGGTAGCCACCTTTCTTGCAGAATATTTGTTGTTATTGTCTTTGCGTGTGACTAAGAAAAGGTTTCTTTTAAAAAAAAAACAACCATTGTAACGTTTGTTTCTGTTAGAAAAAAGTTAATTATTTTCCAATATATCTATTTACAAAAAAGCATACAGCAATCGACAAAAGCCATGAGAAAAATTAAAATAAATTTTTTTAATTTTTCATAATTACAGCTAGTGAGTCCCCAACCAGTTGAAGCCATAGGACGAAGTCCTCGCCAAGCCCATCTCTCGACGGGTACCTAAAGTTTTATTAAATGAAATTTTTTGAAATTTGAAATTTGTTGAATGCAAACACATGATTGACTTTTGTAAAAAGTGGATTGAAATTTTTATAAGTGCGTACCACAAAAAAAATGATGCGCTCTGACTAAAACTTTGCACAACAAGCTATTTGCTTTTTACTTTATTTTCTACCTTAGTAAATGAACTACAATGACTTCGTTGCGTAAATTGCGTAAATTTTTCGTACAAATCGATAAGATCATCAACATAAAAATCTAATAGTTCTCCAACATTTTAAATCGATAACAATATCTTTGAAAATCTGTTCGTGTTTGTAAAAATGTTATAAAACACAGGTCATTGCAAACGGTATTCACTTAGAATATATAATATCCTTAGACAGTAAGAAATATATTTTCAAAAAGAAATAAAAATACACTTTTACATAATTTACAGTAATCACATAAAAGACTTAAAAGAAATGTAAGGAGCAAAGATTGCGCACAAGTATACAACTTTACATTTTAAGGACTGAATTTAGCAATAAAAGTGAAGAATTTAGATTTTCCTCAAACTCGACATGCAAGTCGTGAATATGATCCGAAAAATGTTACACATATTTCAAATTCAGCATAATGTTGACTTTTTACATACATTCTCTAAGAGCATTTCTGCATATTTTTTTAAATAAAAATAAATTTTCCTTAAACTGCAACAGTTTTTGATAGGTCTTATGCGTTGACCTTATAGCGCATTTCGAAGATAAGGTAACTAAGCGAGTGAAACAACAAACAACTATATTTTCAGAATGTCACCCTAATGTATATAATATCACCTCTGGCTGCTAAGACGATTTCGTGCGCTGACAGGTTTTCTACGCTGACCTTATAGCGCGTTTCGAAGATAGGTAACTAAGCAAGCAAAACAATAAACAACTATATTTTAAAAATGTCACCCTAATGTATTTAATCTCATCTCTGGCTACTAAGGAGGTTTCATGCGCTGACATTGCAACGCATTTCGAAGTTGAGTAACTAAGCAGGTGTCAGAGCAACACAACCTTTATATAAATAAATTAAACTAAAATTATTAAGCAAACATTCACAAAATTTTTAAGTAAAAGTAACATATTGTCACGCAAATGGAAACTACAAATATGGTAAAATTTGAGTTGTTATTTTTTTAATTCATAGAAAGCTTTTTCAGGTAATAATATCTAAAATCGGATAGTGATTTTTTAAATTCAATTATATTATTTGGTAATTTAGTTTGATTTTTAAAAATCTTGAAAAATCTCATTGTTTTAAAATTACGAAATCTTTCCTTTTTCCGTCAATATCCGAATATTCAAAAATCAATATATTAAATATTACTACTGATCGCTCAGTATTGACGGACAAGTATGGTGATCGATATTATGTTTTGTGTTTAGATAAGAAATATTACAAAACACAGGTGATTCTTTAATAAAATGTAATTACCTAAGTATGATTAAGAGTTTACAAGAAAAATTTTGACTAAGTAATTAATAAAAATAGACAAATAAATTCATAAAGCTCAGATAAAAAGAACAAGCTTATTAGATGGTGCATATAAACAAACATATATGCAAAAAAAGCAAGGAAATAAGAATAGGATGACTAAAGAAACTTTTAAAAGTCAAGTAAGTGAGAAACTTGTTTCCAACTCTTAAGTCTTTATTTAAAAGTGTTCTGTATACCTACTTTTTTTTCTTCTGCGCTAATGTTTTAATTTTTTTGTTTCTGTGTCCTTTTCCCGTTTTTTTTTTTTGTCACTACATTCTTAGTAAAACATAAACTAAAATCTAATGTTTTGTGGGAAGGGAGCTTATTTATCACAACTGACGCTAAATACTTTTGTGTAATATCCGTTAAAGCAACTTTCCTGTTCATGAAGTTATCAATAGATTTTTATTACTATGAAGAACTACGCTGAAAATCTACCTAAAAAAAGAATTTCTAACTCTTTTATTTTTGAACGCAGTTATTTTCACCTTAAATTTAATAAGTACTTCCTAGTAATGTTCTCAGAACATAAATGTATAACCTCAAACTAAAAACCTGTATTTTAAGGCCATTGACTAAAAAATGAATTGGTGCTGAAAATGATGGCAGGTAAAAATTCTTTGTATTTCATACAAGGACTTGCTTTAAATTAATACCAAAACGTTGTTTACTGAGCTATTTAGCATTCAAAACGAATTTTCTAGATTATTTATAGTAGGATAACTGCTGACTTCGAAGACTTAAAATTGAGCATTATTTTTAAGTATATACGTTCACACCAGGCTGTTTTTGTGAAGTCTTAAATAGCAATTTGAAAATATTGTCTAGATTGTGTTAGCGTCCTCAAGAAAGGAGAGAAGAGTTGAGGTAATTTAAATGAATCTCTCAGTTTCCGTAATTAATTTCAATAGTTTTATTAGGCTTCGTTCGCTAGTTATATTAGCTTTACAATAAAATTAACAAGTGAACCAGAACTAGTTTATACGCGTAGGAACTCTTATTTTTCATCGATATTCAAATTGATTTTAGAGAGAAAATCAAGAAGATATTGCCGGTAAATATTGCACACGAGAAGAAGACCCAGAACACTTTTACGCTCAGCACATTAATGACGAAATAGGTACTTTTCATTCTTTAGAAAACGACGATTGTAAAGCTGATTTATAAAAAAAAAAAAGATTTACAAAGAAAAAAAATTACTTTGTTTTAGGATTCGGTGTATTTACAAGTAAAAGAATAGAGAAAGGTAGTTTTCTTTTGGAATATGCTGGAAATTTGCAAAACGCAGAAAAAGGAGAACTTAGCCTATCGAAACACTTTGAAGATAACCGCGGATGTTATGTTTATTTCTTCGATTGGAATGGCAAAAAGCTTAGGTGAAGCATTTAATTTAAACTCTTATACAAGTTGCTTTTTGTCACAACGTATTTTACTAATCGCCTAAAATCTTTTAGCATTGACGCCACAAACAGCAAAAGATTGGGGAGATATGTCAACGATGCTCCCATTAGCAAAGCAAATGCCAAAATGAAAAAAATAATAGTAGAGGGCACTCCACGCCTTTGCCTTTTTGCTTTGAGAAATATTCAAGCAGATGAAGAAATACGCTATGATTATGGAGTAAAAAATTTACATTGGCGACAGGTAGATTATCTAATTAAGTTCAATTATGCAAAAAAAAAAAAAAACAAAAAAAAAAAAAAACAAAGCTCGCACATTCACCCTAACTCAAGTGTAAAAAAAATATTTAGGTCAGATTCTTTTTAAATTTAGAAAAAACCAATAAAACCCCTGAAAAGCATAGGCACAATGGTAAGTCTGTTAGAGCTTTGATTATAGGAAAGAAATTCTTTTCCAACAATTCAAATTTAATGAATCAGCTAATTTCATTTTTTCAACGTCTTAGGTTCAGAAAAAAGCAAGCCAAAGAAATCCCAATACGTCTAAGGAAATTGAACCTCGAAATTACCGATGTTTTGTGAGACTTGAACCTATCTTCGACTCATTAAGCGGTGGGTATAAGCAAACTTCTTTAAGAATCTTGAATAAATCTTTCCTCAGTGAATATTAACCAATCTTGTTAGCTTTAATAAACGAATGGTTCAAAATGAACTCTTAGACTGGTTTAAACTCGCTTCTCATCATGATCATAATATCAAGCCTAATGTAACAAATAAAATGCAAAAATAATTAATACAAATTGATGGATATATTAATACTGATATAATATTTTGGTATTATTTCCAGAGTTAAGAAGTTATAATTCTGAAAAAGTGCTCGAAGAGCCCAAAGAAAAGTATATAGGTAAGCAAGTATTTTAAAAACTAATTAATATTTCTTAATATTACCGAAACCAAGGCAAGAGACATCAAATTCCAAATATCTTTGATACTCAAAAATACGAGAGAACTAATGGCATCGCTTGTTCCTTCAGAATAATCTGTTGGATTGAATATCTTGATCGATATTGCCTCACACTCCTCCAGTTCTGCTTACTTCAATATTCACCACCAAACTTTGCTGTTTTTCTTTCAAGAAACAATGACATACAATTTTATTTATTGACACCACTTGTTATACAAATTTAAATGACCTTATTAACTTAATTTCTGCACTACCATAATAAAATTGTGCTCCAAACTAAAATATTTAACCTTAATTCTGCATTTGTAAATAAAATATCACGCTATTGAAAAGACTTACAAACCAGTCAAGCAGCTAGTGATTTTAAGGGATTCGCAGTTTTAAAGTCGGTAAATAAAAAAAATATTGTGTAAGAATTGTTGCGTAAAAATCAAGGTTTAAGTCTTAATTTTTAGATATCAACTAATTTATGCTAAGGAGGAGGGATGAGATATATTTTTTTGTTGTTTGCGTCCCCTATCATTTTCATACTCTTTGATAGGCCTAAAGTAGAACTTCAGATCATAACCAAAAGAATTTAAAACTGAACTTGCGGGGAAATGCTACTAATAACAATTGCTTAAAAAGCATTTTATTTTAATAAAATTAATGAGCTAAGAAAATTTTTTCTTAGATTCACCAGATTGCAACTTAGAAATTTCTGAAAACTTAGACAAGTTGATTGATATTTGCATTAAAGGTAAATATTTTATGCCTTTTTACAACTATAAGTTGTCCCTTTAATCTGCTTGTATAAATTATAATTAAAAACTATATCTAAAACTTTTTACAGATAACAATGAGATATTGTCTAAAGGTTCCATTAAGTTAACTGATGAAGATGAACCAACTGAAGAAAATTGTAAGAGTGAGTTGTATATATATGAGAAACTAAAATACACTTTATGAAAAGTCAACTGGGAAACATGCTTCAGCATCCAATCATAGCTGTTGCATACTAAATGACTTAAAAAATCTTTTATTTGGCATTTAGTTGAAAAATGAAAAAACTACTTAAGCCAAATACTTCCAAATAATACTAAAATAGTTTTAGATATGTATTACCACTGTAACTTTTATTCCTAAAAAACTTTAAAGTAGAAACTTAAATTTAACTTACCTCATTTATCATCACAAGTAAGTCAGCTATAACTATAATAAAAGTATTTTGCATTAATAGATTGCAGTTTTCAAAGTTCTCCAGACTTATTAGACGAATTAGTGGAGAAAGTTATAAATGAACAGACAGGTTGTTAATATATGCATTTTACAAAGTTCAATTTGCTAAAAATAATCATGTGAAAACACACATAAACTTTAAAATATATTTATAGATAACAGTGTTCCATGCCAAGTCAATTTAGACAGTGAACTGACACTAGGAGAGCAAACAGGTAAGTCATACTAAATTGAATATTTCAAAGAAGATGCACTGTGAAAAATATAAATTGAACTTATATGAAATATCTAAGGCTTTTAAACTACTTTGTAAATAGCTGCTTGCATAATGTTTATTCAACACATGATGATAATTATGATTAATTCTTCTCTCTTAGATGATATTGACTTCAAAATTTGTGAACTGAACTCCTTTTGTTCAGAAGTGAGTATTTTTTCTCTCTAAGTGATTAAATTGCCCAATGAGAAAGAGTAGGATTTATTAGACATAAACCACTAACCTTTAGAGAAGTCTAAAGCTGTTTTAAAACTTTGCAATTTCCATTATAGATCTACTGCTTTTAAATTTTCACTTCGTATTGTAACTGTAAAATTAAAAATTAATAAATATACATTAACTTATATAAACACTCAAATATAAGGATGTGCTACATTTTAATTTTTTTATTGACTTAACAATTTCCTGTCCTCTTTTTTACATTAAAAATACAGTAACAGTGTTTTAGCAAACATTGAAAATATTTTTAGTACTTTAAGCTTCATTAAAAATTCTTTTATTACTTTAAACTCATTACAAATAAAAAAGATATATATGTATACAAAAAGCTTACCAAACAATGCTCAGACACTCAGTTGGCACAGTTAAAGTATTTTATAAGTACAGATAAGCGCTAATAGGACATTATAATAATTGCATGATACAATAAAATTATTACAAAAAGTGCTCCAAAATCAAATGATTTATGCTTTAAAGCATTCAAATTTATTCTTTATTGTTTTCACACAAAAACCTACAATGATTTTAAAAGTAAGCAATTACAAAAACATAAATACCATGCCTAAAAATTAAATTTAATTAGTATTTTATTTCCAGGAACCACTATTAAATACATCAAGTGTAGAAGAATTGATAGAGACCAAAAGCAATCAGAATATAACTGAGAATGTAATCTAATTCATTTTCTATTTCATTATTATTATTTCTCAATAAATTTAAAAAATTTTCTAAAAATAAATTAAATTTAATAATTTAGACCAAACTATTAACAAAGAAAACAAGAAAACCATCAAGGCTATGTATATTCTGCAATAAATTTCAAACAAGGCTGTCAAGACATATTCAGCTCAAACACCAAGACAATGAAAGAGTCAAAGTTGCTCTTAAACTTCCTGAACCTGAAAAAATAAAAATGATTGATTTATTTAAGAAAGAAGGAATAAAAAATTACAACATCGAACAAGCTAAATTAGAAGAGCCTAATTTTCAAAGGTGAGAATATTTTTGCTATTTAACTGACTTAGATTTTTTAAGCAAACAATTTTATAAAACATTTTAACTCACTATACTATTACTTTTAAATAAACAAATTTAGAGAAAGAGTACCTATTAAAATTCACTCCCAAGAGGAAATCCCACAAAATCTTGAAATGTGTGGAAACTGCAATGGATTTTTCTCGAAAAGATTTATAAGTCGCCACCTTAAACTTTGCAGTTCAAACTCTTCTAAACCAGCATTGCAAGTTCCATTATCTTTACTAAAGAATAGTTTTGCAGTGTCTCTTCCTGAGGATTTTGTTAGAGATGTTCTATCAAATCTAAGAAATGACAGCATTGGTCTTATTTGCAAACAAGACAGTAACATCTTAACAATAGGACTTCGATTACATGACAAAATGAAGAGAAAGTGTGACAAGACGTCTGAAGTCTTAAAATCAGTCAGGAATGACATGAGACGTCTAGCACACCTATACTCAATTTTTAATTCCATTGAAGGTGTGCTTAAAAAATATAACAACTCAATGGACATGTTTAATAGAGTAAACTTTGATTATTTAAGATTAGCAATCGATAAATACACTACAAACGAGGAATATTTGAAGTCTGGCCTCAAAATTGTTCTTTCATCTTTAATTAAAAAATCTGCAAAAATAATGAAAGGAACAGTTTTGACCCAGAACAACAATAACCTCACATTTGAGCAAAACAATAAAGAGGTTCTTGAAAAAGTCCAAGAAATAGACTTATTTATTTCTGTTTTTGATACCTGGAAAGGATTTGTATTTGGGGATGCAAGTTATGACATAAACAAAAAACGCCAACAAAAATTAAGGAAGCCAGCTTCCTTACCAGAAGAAGATGATATTAAAACACTAAAGAACTATATCTTAAAAAATGTAAACAAAGTAATGACTGATGGGTACATATTTTGGGATACCCATGTATTCGTTGAACTTCGAGATTTGTTGTGCACTAGGTTAACATTGCTTAATGCGAGGCGTGGTGGAGAACCTGCAAGGTAACTTTTTCATAAATTTTTGTACATTAATTTTTTCAATACTAAAATATTGAAGTAATTAACATCTTTTTAAAATGAAATGGATAATGTAAACAGAGTTTAACATGACCTCAGCAGTAAGGTCAGATCAAACAGTTAAAACAGTAATTTATGAACAGAACAACAAAAATATCAATAAAAACTGAATAAATAAAAATCATAAAAACAAGTTACAAAAGGAGATTGTTTGTACAGAAAAATTATTCAACTAAAAATATTTCTCCTAGGTTATTATTAAGTGATTGGAAAGATGCAGAAAAAGGCTCATGGGTTGATCCTCAACGAGTTCAACAGCTTGACGAACTTGACAGAAAATTAACAAATACATTGCAAATAGCTTATATGACTGGAAAGGTATTGTTTTTTTTTATTAAAATAATCTTTTGAAAAGAAGTATTAAAAATTACCAATTAGTAAAAATGATAGTAATCATTTAATAGTTGAGTACCCTAAGTCAAAAATCTCTGAATTTCTGTAACATTGACATTTCAAGCACTATTTGCAGAAATATAAAGTGATTTAGATTGTTTTTAAAAAAATCTAGCATCAGGGTGTCATACTAAAGCATACAATTATATTTTTCAATGTCCTTTTTTACAAACTATACATCTCATTGGCATCAATTTAACAAGGTTGTTACAAATTTCAGATAGAACTCTTCTTTAAATGTAATGCAATTCTTGTATTAAACTACTTATGAAATGTATTCTGACCTCAACTAACTTTTTTCTCCTTCAAGCCTAAATACAGTGGATTGATTATAAATCTGGTGATTGAGCATCATTGATTTCAAATCTTGTGATTGAACATGTATAGATATTACACAAATCTGCTCAAACAAAATTAAAGAAGCTCCACATAGCAATACTCACCCTCTCAATGCTACCATACACCCTTGGTAATATAAAACAATTGCTATACTTTTCACATTTAAATCTTTTAACAAGCCCTTTGCTTTTCTTGTCTATTACTTCAAATTACTTTCACTTCTGAAAATTTCTTGCTTCTGCTTACATTAATATTTTCTTATAAGCTTATCTCTTTTTCCAAGGTAAAATGCTTCTCACTATATTTAAGAAACAAGATTTTCACAGTTTTCAGTGAAGGTTTTGGTAAGATCATTATGACTTAACCTTGCATTTGCACTAATATGACAAAATATAAAACTGTTTAACTATGAAGAAAAAGTCTTCATAAACTAACCAAATTTCTTGATCCTTGATGGTAGTAAATATCACCTCAAATGTTTTAGGAGTATATCTGACATCATTTTCAGAAATCAACAATCTAATGGCTATTTCTCTGTTGTTGATCCTTCACACCTCTTATCTACCACTACTTTTTATTACTTTTCTATTTTAAGTTTGGGATCTTCTTACAATCTCAGCCAAAAAAAAATCTGAAATTATTATCATTATCTATTTTTGTGCAACCTTTGTAAGGAAATAATAAAACTAGCATTGTTTAATAAAAAGTTATAAAGCTCTTTAGGTGAAGTTTTACTTATGAGTAAACAAACAAATAGGTTTTCAGGCTATTGTAGACCATGATTATAGAAAATTTATTTTTCTTTATCATTCTAAATTTTTAGAATTTCTAGTTCCCAAAATAGTCCTGTTCACTGTCAAATTCTGCATATACACATAAGTTACTTAATAAGATTCATTCAAGATAGATCACTTATACAACCTCTGAAAATATACTTTAGGGAAACAATCATTTGGTGCCAGTCATTATTCCAAAAGACTCTATTGAAGCAATTAGAAAATTAGCAGATTTTAAAATTCGAAAGGATGCAGGTATTTCTGAAGAAAATCAATATCTTTTTCCTAGTACACAGGGAAGCAAAAACCATGTCTCAGGGTGGCATGCTTTTCACAATATTTGCATAAAAATTAAAGACAAATTGCAGTTCTCAAATAAACTTACAGCAACATCAAACCGTCATCGAGTAAGTACGTTGTTTGCAATGCTGGATTTACCTCTTAGAGATAGAGAACTGTTTTACGAGCATATGGGCCACAGTCAAGCAATAAACCAAAATGTTTATCAAGCACCACCAGCTTTACTTGAAATAACAAAAGTTGGTCGACACTTGATAGATCTTGATAATGGTCAGTGTTTTTTACTTTAATATTATTATTCTGAAAAAAAAAAAAAAAAAAAAAGTGAAACAAAATAGATGCTAAATACTTTAAAATATAGCTAAGTCTTCTGTTTGTTCAAAGAGATTTTATTTTTTTAATATAATTTATTTCAAAGGAATACAAAAAGCTCCTTCAAGTACTTGTCAGACAGTAACTTTAACCACTGTTAGTGATCACCATTCTCAAAATGGTAATTAACTATAATTTAAATTATAATTTAAAAATTCAGCAGTACATTTTTTGAATTAAATTTTAAGAGCAAAGTAATTTTTATAATCCTTACAGATTGGACAGAGCACAGCAGTAGTGAAAATGAGGAAAATGATAATGATTGGCTTCCTGATAATAAATTTAGTAAGTTTATAAAGTATTTATGCAGTCTAAAATATCATTACCTAAATTTTTAAAGAACCTTTTTTGGATAATAGAAAATATCAAAATGATTTGCTTTGTTAGAAAATAAAATCAATAAAAGAAAAATGGGAGATAATGAATATGATCAAAATGAATCTGGTAAGTTCCAAATTCTTCTTGTATTTACAATGGATTTTATGTAGTGATTATTCCTTTGATTCTCTCTTAGTTTTTCTCAAAATTAAAATTAAAAAATCAATGAGGGAAAATAATGAGAATAAAAAAAATCAAAGACTGAAAATCCTCTTTGTTCTTTAACATTGGTAGTGGCATTAAAAATAAGAATATTTAAAAAACCTCTAAAGTGTTTACTATGTATTGGTGCATCTAATAGCTCATTTATTTATTGTTCATAAACATTTTTTTTTAAATGGCTTTACTTTTATCTTCTATTTTTAATTATAGTAAATTCTAAACAAGTTGATAAGCACAATTATAAATATCTATGTTGTATTATAAAGAAGTGGAATAAAAAATAATATGCTTTTTAACAAAATCATATTGCTGAAAATATTGTTAAAGTAGGTTTAATTAATATAAAATTAAACACATAAAATTAAATTAGATAACCATTTATAGCTTCAACATTTTCCCTTTTTTAACAGCTTAAAGAAGTATCTTTGCTTTTAGAGAAATTTACACACTAAACATTTTGCCAAAAAAAAAACACTTCATATATTCTTTAAAGGTTTTGATCAAACACAATGGTAATATCTTACAAAGTTTTTTTGTACATTGTTTCTCAAAATTACAAATCATATTTTGTTAATCAAAAAGTTGTAATTTTTCAAAGATGATAGTTGGGGGTTTTTTAATCAAAAAGTGTAAAGTTCTTTTTAAAAAAATAAACAGCGAATTAGCAATTTAAGCATTTTAAACTATCAGAAGTAGTAGCTGGGATATCACTCAATTTCACAAGTAAAAATTTACTAAATAGAACAGTAAATTTTCAGGGGACAAGCATTACATTTTAAAAGATTTCTGGATGAAATACTCAATGTTATTCTTCACAAAAATGTCTCTAAAACACAAAATATTCTTTGAAGGTTATATAAAAATTATCAACTAAGGTAAATTCATACTTTTAAAAATTAACTTGAAACTTTTGTCATTTGCTTGAAAACCTAACTACATCCTAGTTGAGTTTTTCATGAATATGGTTATTGAGGTCCCCTAAGAAATTGACCTTTTTATGCCCTACTGAAATAATGTTACTGGTATAAAAAGTAACACCATGTAAATATGGTTTGAATATTTCTTTCCAATACAGGTCAACTCATAAAAACAAGATTGTTAGATGTGGTTGTAAATAATGAAGTAGCTGAGAATAAATCTGGTATGTTTTTTCAATATTGTTTTAAGAATACATATTTATATAAGTTTATATTGCTATTTCAACAAATTAAAATGAAGGTTGTAAAAATATATACCTAAGTTCATAGGATTATGTGCAATAACTTGTAGTTAGCATATCTGGTTATCTAAAAGAATTTTAAAATGTAAAATCAACCTTTCTATATTATCATTCATAGTGACCTCACTATTAAGTATTTAACATATAAATTTGTTTTAGGGAGATCATACTTTCAATGGAGTGCAGAACAAGTCAAGCTTGTTCACAGTACATTTGGATCATTTATCAATGGTACTAACTTGAGCACTTTTCCAGGTGAGTTGTAGGCAGTGCTTTGATAATTTAATTTTAATCAAAAAATACATATATATGCTACTTTTTTATGAATTAACTGTAAGTCTAAATAGATATAAGTTATTATTATTTTAAAGCAAAAAACCAAATGAAGGAATTCAGCGAACGCTATAATGTTGATATTCAAAAACTTAGAACAAAAATTTATAATGAGCGACAGAGAGTAAACAAACTTCATGAGCAAAGAATGAAAGACATGAAAATGTTAGAGTGAAAAATTACTGATATTTTGTAATGGTAGGTTTTCTTTTTTACTTTTAGTACCTTAACACTAATTTTGAAAGAAAAATGAAACCAATCATTTTGATATCAAATCTGTAACTTTTTGGAGATGATAGACTTATGATTTCTTCGCAAAAATAACTAAATTTCAAAATAAATAAATAGTTATTAACCTCCCCCTCCCTCTTTCTCTGCAATAGTTTTCTATAGTTATACATTTATATTTTTTTAGTTGCTTTCACCTCACCTTTCAGTTCACCTTGCCTAGTTTAAAAGAGAGGAAGTTTTTAGAAAGAAAGAATAAAATACACTGCTGAAATATTTTTTGGTTTTAGAATGTCTATAAAAAAAATGATATATGAAAAGTAGATACTTATTTTCAAAGACCAGCCCAAAGACATTATATACATATGTATATGAATGACATAACCTCTTTTGCTGAATCATCTCTAGAATTTTAGATTAAACATTCTCAAAAATATTGGTTATGATTAAACGTTTTTAAGTATAACTATTAAAGAATTTTTCTTAATAATATTTTACTTTTTATGAAATTTATCAATTAGTTACTTTGAAAGTAAATAATCTAAAAACATTCATTGGATACAACAGTCATAATTGGAAAATAGCATAAATTTATCTTTATGCAGTTTAACAATTCTAAGGCATGCACTTTAATAAATATACATAGAACTAAAACTTACAGTAAGACCTCTGTAAAATGAATAACTCATGAGTTACAAAAAATGTTTAGCGGTGTACATAACACAGCTTGCACTGAATTGATATAATGTAAATTAAATGTAATAAACTAAACAAAAACTAAATATACTCTCCCCTGCCAACTAACTGTACTAGAATACGAAGAACTCAAAAATAGTAACCTTAATCGCACAACCTTTTTAAATAGCATTGTAGCTCGTCCTCCATTTGCTTCCATGCGATTGTGCACTCCATTTGCAAGCATGCGTTTCTGGATGTCGTTTTGCCGGAACGCGATTTAAATTGATAATTAATAATACAAGTAAAAACTGAAATTAAGTATTGAAATACATAGGAAAAAAATTTAAAGTCGTTAGACTGGTAAAAATGCAGGAAATGCTAAATGAAATCATTGGAAGACATGAAAATGTAAAAACGAAACATTCCATCAAAAAATTTATAAGATCATTACATAAGTCATGTAGTTTTGTCCTCTACTGCTTTGGTGGTAAATATTAATGGAATTTTATTTATTAGCATTTTACATTTATACCAATATTTACAAGACTAGTATATCATGCCCTGTCGAAAATCAACTTATTCGGTAAATCTTTATGTTCGAAGATGATACACATTTACCTCCTCTTGTTCAATTTGCGTATGTACTTGTACAAGGGTGCGCTCCTGTTTAAATAACCTTACTCAGCTCAAGGCAATAAAAGAAAAATTTTTCTTCTTCGCGTGGAGCATATCCCTTTTATCTTTAACCTAAATTTAAAAAAAAAAAAGGAAAATAAAACCGCTCCTTTGAAGTACTCAAAATATCTTAACTCCCCCTCCCCTATCATCCCGAAAGACGCACTATGATACTTAATTACTCATACCAAATGTTTTAACAAAAATAAAGCTATTGAAAGCATAAGTAAATTTATTAGTCATAATTATGGAATGCATACTTTAATGTTATCTGTCTTTTTATTTGATATTTAAGCCTTTACAGCCCTTTGAAACATCATATCGGTTGATAACCTACTAACTAAAAAACAAAAGATGATAAAAATAAATAAAATTTATGAACTAAACAATATAAAAACTGGGCTGTATTTTGCTTTGGAGCATAAAATCAGAACTACTTATCAAGAGTTTATAAGGTTGAGTGCAATAAAAAAAAGAACGAAAACCTAACAAGCAATGGCTTCATAAGTTTAAGGTGGTCCTATACTAAAAAAAATCAAAAAAATCGATTTTTCAAAAATTGCATATTCTTGCAGCCCAAACATTCTACATTCTAAATATATATAGATCATTATAGGGAGTGAATTTAAAAATGCTCTAAAATAGCAAGTTTCACAGTGAAGTTAAATAATTTTCTTATCAACGGCCTTAGCAACGGGTTGTTTATATTAGAAAATAGGCGTTTTAGAATATTGCGCCATTTACTTTTAGTTTTTGACACTGGTGCCAGTAACTGTTTCATGTTTATTTTCCTAAATAAGCCATGATTTTTAAGTACAATTACTATGTTTACATATATTACTTATAGAAAAATCAGCTTTGAGTTATACTTTGTGCCTCGTGCTTGTTTTTATTATGGGAAAAAATAAATGTGATTCAAATTTAAGAAGGAAAGCAGGTGGTAACAGGATTTTCAAAAAAAAGTACTTAAGAGGAAATCAATTTTCCTCAGCATCAACAGTCAGCATCAATTTAACTTCTAAATTGGAAATCACTAACTCAACTCAATCAAATATCTTGACATCAACATCTTCAAAAAAGTTATCACATAGCAGTAAAAATAGTAATGCAAAAAATAATGATTCAAATAAATTGCCTTCATGCTTTATACTTATTGACACAGACATTTTAAAATCAATTGTTACTTTGATTGGACATTGTCCAATCAAACTTTAGTCAAAAACTAAATAATTTAACAATAAGAAAAATAATTCAAAACAAAAATAAACTTACCAAGTTAACAACTAAATACTAAAGATTGCGCAAAGTTTAGAACAAAGAAAAAGCTCTCACGGTTGCATAACTAAAAAAAACAAAGTCGAAAACATTCACGTTGCTCAACTTTTTCACTTCTACTAGGTATGTGTGCAAAATTTTTAAACTATTCTGCTATTTAATTATTTTACACGATTGTAAAGAGCTTTAAATCAGTATAACGATGGTGAAAATTTCATAAAAAACTAATGATTCTACTAAAAGTTATACCCACTTAAATGACAAAAATTCATTGTAAGGAATGCTTAAGAAAGCTGCAACCAACTTAAAAAATTAGCGTTCGGCTTACGGTGGTTATATAATAGAACTTCATTGTTTAGTTTTTAGCGCATTACTTTGCTTTGGTCATATTTTTATTCAACTAATAACAGAATAAGGTTTTTTTTGTGTGTTTTTGTGTGTAAATCATGTTTTGAATACTTAAAAAAAATCACCAATATTTTAAGTAAAGTTTCATTTTTCTAAAAAAACAATTTTTTAATGAATAAAAAAGTCAAATATACAAAAGGTTCATAATCTTGAATCCCCCCCAACCCCTCCAACAGAAGAATATTTGGTACCTTTACTGCGTGCAAAAATAGAGTATGAGCGTGTCATTATTTTTTAATAAAATTTGGCAGGTACATAGAAAATAGATATATAAAATTGATTCAAAAAGTTAGAAAAAAAACGCACATACCTACTTCTACTTTACTAAAAATTCCAAAACTACGCTGCACAATCAGACCACACTAAAAATCGATAAAATCTCTGCAAGCGAAAGACATGAAAACGCGGCGACTGACATAATGACAGCTTAATTTATATTGCGATTACATTGAACATGATTAGGATAAAACTTCTTATTGTTTTCATAAAATCCTATACAAACATTGATAGTATGAACACTTTGACTCGAGATATTTTTACATTTAGGAGGTTTTTTCACTGTATGCACTTACAGATCAGATTGTTCTCAATTTCCGTAAATCACAATGCACATCACTAATTGTTGAAGAAATTAAAGCATAACTCACGTCCAACAAAACACAACAAGAAACAAAAATTCGCTTATTTGAGCCAGAGAAGGGGTCAAAATGCAGGCGTCCCTGTTGCTAAGACCGTTACCATGGAAAAAATTAAAGGACCTAGGCCAAGTTATTATACGCAAGCGCAGTAGTAACTTTAAAAAATTCAAATTTTAATAATGGCTACGGTCCGTAGCAACTGATTTTTTATTTAGTTGACTGATTATTTATATATGTTTCCATATAAATCAACATTTTAAACTCTTTCTAAAACTGAAATCATAATAAGCATATCTCAGTTGCATAAGAAAATGATTTGGCGGCATAACCTCGCGAACTATCTGAATTCAACCAACCCCACTCCCTCCTTGCTCATTTTGTTCGCTCCTTCGGTGCTCCTTCCTCCCCTGTCCATCCTTTGGGCACATTTTGGTTCAGAATTATTGACGCTTTGGTTACATGAAACGGAGGATCGAAAAATTCAATGACAATCTTCAACGCAGAACATTTAAAAGATGTGTAAAACAGTATGTGGTTATTTTGTAAGTTATTTCTTATTTCCTTCTGTATTTTTCTTTGTTAAAGTACTATTCTCCAGTTTCAGTTAATAAAAATTTAACTTTAACTGAATAATTGAGTTCAGATGCAGCTATGGGGCTATGAGATCCCACTTGCATTTAAATTGGCTAAACTCTGGGCGCTACTCGACTTTCTCCCCCCCCCTAATTTTATGATTGATTCTGATAGAGAATTTTATGCTGATTAAGAATCGTATAAAAACATGGGTCTCAAAATCAATGGAAAGTGCTCTAATTCGAAGTCAAAGTTGTAAAAAATCCCACTAAAAACCCTAATATTCGCCATTTTTTTTCAAAACGCTTTCATTTTTAACGAAAATTAATTACCGTTACATTGCGCAATAAACAGACCTGGTTTCCATAAGCCTTAGCATTATTATTTTAAAGTATTGTAACGAAAGTGTTATAACGAAATGAAATTAATGGAAGATTTCAAATAAAGGTTGAACGTAGAATGTGAGAATGTAGAAAAATTGATGAATAATTATTATTGTATCCTACGCTGGTTTTTTTTATTAAAAAAACGGTTTGAAGGTTACATTTTCTAAATTTTACATGTGATAGAACAACTATGTACTAAGTTTCATAAGTTCTTCTTTTAGGAAACAAAACTGTTGAATTTTTTTTTTTAATTTATTACAAAAGTACATTACTTGCAATATAGTTTATTCTCTAATAAATCAAAAAACGGCTATTTTCATAGCCACAAAAAATTGCGCAAGATAAACATACTTTAACGACTTTTTTAACGTAAAAACCATGCTATTAATGTTTTGCTTTTGTCAGCTAAAAGATCATTAACTTAGTATTTTCAAAATGGCGAATATTAGGGTTTTTAGTGGGATTTTTTACAACTTTGACTTCGAATTAGAGCACTTTCCATTGATTTTGAGACCCATGTTTTTATACGATTCTTAATCAGCATAAAATTCTCTATCAGAATCAATCATAAAATTAGGGGGGGGGGAGAAAGTCGAGTAGCGCCAAACTCTGTGAGTTTGAAAGCAATGCTTTAATGAATATTTGGGAAAGTAACCCTTTTTTTTTCGCTAATATATTATTATTGCAATTTTATGTTTACTGATGAAATAAACTGAAAGATCTTCATGCAATCATTTTTATCATCAAGAAATATGTTGTTAGAATGTGATTTATTTGTTGATTTAATAATACACTTTCATTATTGAATTAATGATATTCAATAATATAAATGATTGCATAAAGTTCTTTAATTTTTTAAATCAAAATAGTTTACCACAGAACTAAATAAACTGTTTTTTCAAGATATTTACCGTAAAATGAGGTGACTTTGGCCTGGTAGGTAACTTTGGCTAATTTATAAAAAAAAGGTTTAACTTTTAAAAACTACTTTGTACTTTTGCGGCTTCCTCCAAATTTAAGTTTATCTCAAAAGTAAAGTTATTCTGTTTATTTATTACTTATATTAATTGCAGTTTGCGGATTTATTAATATATTTTTTTGTTTGTTTATTAGAGTCTATAAAAACTGTTAAATTTATATGCTGCAAAATTGTGAGTTGGTTGAAAATGCTGTTAATATTTGAGTGGGTTGTGATGTTATAACTAATAGTATATTTATATAGGATGAGTTTTGTACAATAGTTGCCAAATTTATAACACTTCTAATTAAAAATAACATTAATTAAAGTTTATGGGGTGGCTTTGGCCACAATTTGGGGTGACTTTAACCTTAGTGAAAAAATGTAATTATTTGATTTTCAACACAATATTTTTGATTTTTTTTTTTCAGAAAATGTTGTCTACAGATAAAATTTTATTAATTTAATTTTAAATTTTGGTTTTTAGGACAAAATACTAATTAATAATCATATTTATACCAAAGAAAATATGCCAAGAACATATAAACGTGTTGCTGGGAGTCGTGATTATATTCCATACACCCAGGAAACATTAACCAAATGTTTAAAAGAAGTAAGAAGTGGTAATTTAACACAAACAGATGCTTGCTTAACCTTTAAAATTCCTCTATCAACAATAAAAAATAAATTGAAAGGTTTACATAATAAAAAACCAGGGGGGTTGCACAATATTTAGTGAAATTGAAGAAGAAATTTTTGCAAACTATGTTATAGCTATGTCTTCTTTTGGATTCCCAGTTGACTGTTATGATTTACGAAGTATTGTGAAGTCTTATGCAGACTGTAAAGGAATGTTTATTAGGCAATTTGCAGGAAATATGCCTGGTATTGAATGGGTAAAATCATTCCTTAAGAGAAATGAACAATTAAGTGTTAGATTTGCAAGTAACATTAAAAGAAAGAGGGCAGAAGTAGGTACTGTTACTATTAATAACTTTTTTGATAATATCACTCCTGAACTGGCAGGGGTTCCTCCATCAAACATTTGGAATTACGATGAAACTAATTTAACAGATGACCCTGGTAATAAACTAGTAATAACAAAGCGAAGATCAAAATATCCTGAGAGGATAATAAATTTAACAAAGTCTGCTACATCTTTGATGTATTGTGGTAATGCAAAAGGGCATATCCTTTCTCCATATATTGTATATAAAGCTGATTCGATGTGGACAGCTTGGACAGAAAATGGACCAAAAGGAGCACGTTATAACCGCTCAAAGAGTGGATGGTTTGACTCCAGTTGTTTTACAGATTGGTTTGAATCTTTATTGTTACCTAAACTAAAAAAAGCTCCTGGAAAACATGTTCTAATTGGAGACAATTTGTCATCACATATAAATACATATGTCCTGTCTTTGTGTGAAGGAACTAACAAATTAAGAAACACTTTCTGACTTTACAACGAGTTTCTAAAAAACCCCCATATGAGTATATTCTTTTCGAAGCGAAAACTCAGTTAACGAAACTTTATTGGTTCTTAAGCTATGACAACTGAAATAAAAATTTATAATGCTTAATGTAACTACCACTTTTAGCTCACACCACGCCGTTATGAATTTATTTCACTTTTAATTGTAACAAAAAACGTTTTGTATTCAGATGCGTTAAAATTACAAACTATCTGAAGGAAATATAACATTTTTGTTTTTTTTTAAAATTAAACTCAGCGATTTAACTAACTCACAGTGGCGTAATTAAAATGAGCGGGGACTACGGCAATCTTCAGACGCCAATTGAAAAATTTGCAAATTTTACGTACGTTTATTAGGCTCCTTTTCACTTAAATTTGTTTATTTAAAATTCTGGTAAAAAATACATTCAAGGTTCCTAATTCAGTTTAACTTCTGGATAAAAAATTTTAACAACGAGTTACATCAAATATCGGGAAATGAAATGAGAGCAAAGATCTATATTAACTAGATATCTAACTCCGCATAAAATTCATAGAAAAATGTAAACCAAATTTATTTATATCAGCAAATCAAAAGTAACGTATAAGTTACTTTTAAATAACTATAACTACAAAGCATTAAATAATGCAAAATTTCAAAAAATAATTACAATTTCACCAATTCTTAAACATATTTTCTAATCAAACCGACAAAAATATCTGTTGGTTGTTTTTTATCATTTCGCGATTTTCTGCTGGCAAAACAACATTGCTGGTTGTTTTACCCGCAGAAAATCGCTGCCGTTATGAAGCAAATTTTTTTTTGCTCTGTCGTTATGAAGCAAAAAAAATTTGCTTCATAACGGCAGCGCGAGTTAGTCATCTAGTAAATATATAACATTGAGTGAGAGTAACTGCCTTTTTAGTTTTTTTCACATGAGCAAGTGCAGAAAGCTCTTTTACTAACACATAAAGGATCTCTCTCTTAATTGCAGACAAATCATAAAATAAAAATGTTTCAAAGTGAGGAGGATGGAGAAATTCTAATGAATGTGCTCCTCTAAGTATAAAGCTATATTTTTTGGTCAGAATGAAACATGTGATGAAAATCTGGAAAAAATAATTGAAGATTTCAAAACATTTTCGGGTGGATAACGGGAACTTCAGGAAAGGTGGAGGGGGTAATTGTTCAAAAGATGGGGGGAAAAAAATGGGTGGGAGTTGAAAACTCTTAAGTTACTCCGCTGAAAGCAACCCAGCAAAAGACTATCCCCGTTTAATAAAAAGGCAGAAAAGTTTAACAGTATTCTCTCACACATTTAAGTTATTTTTATTTAAAAAAATTAGTTTTGTTTGTTTAATAAATTTGATCACACATACTTGTAAAGCTGTGTATGCTTCAAATTGTCATTTAAACAAAGCCAAATATTTTTTAAAAACAAACGTCGTAAAATTTAAATAATAATTATTAGCAAAACTAAAAAAAATAGTTCTAAATTGAAGAAACTTTTATTTAAGAAGTGATTCAGTGAAAATTAAATAGCGATTCGAATGAAAAAGGTTCGAAAACCTAAAAGGCTATTAGGGCGACATAGACAAGTCGCTTTAATGTTCAATTAGTGTTTGTATTACTTTAAGGCGACAGCATATTTTATATCTTTTAAATTTCAGCCGTTGTTGATGAAAACAAGATAAAAACAACCTTTTTTATTCCTTTGAGTCATATTCTATAGATATAATCATCAATGATAAAAATAAAACGAAAAAAAAAATGTCGCCTTAAACTTACAAAATTACACTGTCGCCCTATCATCACATCCAGTGTTATATATATATATATATATATATATATATATATATATATATATATATATATATATATATATATATATATATATATATATATATATATATATATATATATATATATATATATATATATATATATATATATATATATATATATATATATATATATATATATATATATATATATATATATATGGTACGATATTATCGTCACATAAAAAAAATTAAGATATGCACATTCCGATAACTTATTGTATCGTAATAAGAAAAGTTGTGATACGCAGACCCTTAATTATAACTAGAATTTTAAAAAAATTGGTTTTTTTTGTGATTTTCTTTTTGCGTTTCTTAAGGTTTTTTTCTTTGGTTTTTTTTTTATATTATTATCACCTTTTTTTCAAATTAAAAAAATTTCTTACTTTTTATTTTGAAATTTATTGCAATGTCAACAATTAATACAAAATTTTAAATGTCTAAAAAATGATTCAAATTATTTTTTAAACAACAAGTTTACTGAACCAACCTTACTAAACGGAGTTTTAGGATTATCGGTTCAGTAACGCTGCCCAGAATAAAATCTAGTCTTTGACTTGAAGTCATAGATTATATTGCATTCCTTATTTCTAATAAACCCAGATTCTGTAAGTTTATTAGAAAAAATGTTAAAGTAAACTTTAGGGAAGCAAAGGAACCTTCGTTTTTTAGGTCAAATCCTCCCTTCTGTACACTAATTTTATTATTTTTTCAATAAACTCACAATTTCTACAAAAATATAACAAAATATTCCAAATGAAATTAATGAAAGCCTGTTTTTTTGTTGCATTTGTCATATTTCTTAAACTTAAGTAAGTTTTGGCATACGATTTCCTATCATATATATATATAAAATTTAGTATTTATACGGCGTAGTATTTGCCGATTGAGAAAATGACGATGATGTTGATTATGATGATGATGATGATGATGATGATGATGATGATGATGATGATGATGATGATGATGATGATGAGAATAATGAGGATGATGAGGATGATGAGGATGATGATGAGGATGATGAGGATGATGAGGATGATGAGGATGATGAGGATGATGAGGATGATGAGGATGATGAGGATGATGATGAGGATGATGATGATGATGATGATGATGATGATGATGATGATGATGATGATGATGATGATGATACTAAAAAAGATGATGATGAAACCAAAATATATGATGATAGCAATGGGCTGATTGTGCTATTAACAATGATTTATCAAGGCAAATGCACTTTCATTGAGTTGGTTAACCTTAATATTTTCCACTAGACAGAAAAAACAAAATAAGTGTTTACATTTTTATAGAGTTGCTGTTTATTTTGGTATTTTACCACATAAATTACACTGGAAAAGCTGTAAATGAGGATTGATTTCTTTTTATAGTTCTTCAATATCTATTTCCAAGTCATGTGCTGTCACAATGGTTTTTTTAATGGTAACAATCATGGAAAATGACCAATCTCTTTTACCAATACGAGGGCGACCAATAAGATTTTTATTTTGTTTTAGTAATATAGTAACATTTAAATTTTTACTGAGTTTTTCTACCTGCTGACAACAAAACCATTTATCATAATGAGTTTTCCTGTTCCTATTTAAAAGAAGTGTTGTTAATTACATTCTTTTGATCACATTTTTATGGTATCATAAGGTTTTTGACAAATTTTAGAAGAGTGATCATTCTCTAAATTTGACAATATGACACTACTAGGGATTGCCGATTCTGCCTCATTTTATTTCGACCAATAAGTCAATCATGAGTCAGAGATCAGGCGTGCATGTTTTTTCATCATGAGAGACGTGCCTAAGAGGTATTGAGAGAAGTGTCTGAAACGTGCATTTTTATCATTTCCATCAAATTATAAAATTAAATTTAAAAAGGGGATGCTCGAGAATGAAGAGTTTGGTCCTAACAGCAACCTAGACCCGACATGTTCAAACCCTCTTTCACTCTTTACATAAACTCCATCTCTCACTGAATTCCCTTTTATCCACGGTGTTAAAAACTACCCGTCCCCTCTCAGAGTTTTCATCTTCATTCCATTACAATTTTTTTTGACGTACACCACACCTCTTCCTGCAATTTTATCCACCATGGCAGAACCAGCAGACGAACCTACAGCCAAGAGACCTTCGCCAATGCAGGGATTACTCTTGTCTCAAGGGTAGTCAAGCATTCCCAACAAAGGAAGCAACGCACCGATAAATCTTCCTTTCACTTTCGAGTTGTATTCCACCTGAGTTTTACTCTTTTTGATGGTCACTTCAACTCCTCATCGAAAAGCGTCCATTATCTGTTGTGCTGCGTCTCCGTCTTGAAAAAAACGTCTCTTTCATTAAAATTATCTTTTGAAAGCCTTATACTTACAGGCTTTCCATCCATCATCGATTTTTTTATTTTGTCAGTCTGCCCTTGTGACACATTTACTTTTACACTCAAATATTTGCCCATTTTTATACACCTCAGAAAAATATTTATTTTACTGATGTGACATCTGATCAGAATTTTATCCCCCCGAAAATCCACCAAATTTCCATTTTGATCGATAATGCGAGTGACCATCGTGGAAATCTCACTCAATTTTACAGGAAGATAAACCAAACGGTCTTTCAACTATTTTAAAACCAGGACCGACATTTGGATAAAAGGAGTAAATGCGATTCCATTGAGATCTATTAATATAAGCCGAACCAATCACGTTGTTGACGATTCTGATGTGTTGACGCTTGACATTCTGACGATATCATCATACTCATACTCTGAATTGGAATCCAACTGCCTTTTTGTAAATCCCAAAACTGAAGCGATGCTGTTATTCACGTTCAAGTCCATCAAATAATTTAGACCCAGTTTAATGGTTTATTTTAAATTATTAGAATTAGATCCATTTTTAATGTTGTCGGATTTTATTTGCAGCAACATAACTCCCACTTTGAGACGCGTAATTTTTTATCGTGCTTAAAACAGACTTTTGCAAATAATAATTAATATCAATAATATCGTAACTCCCCTCTGAAATGACAATGTTTTTCCTATTAGCTCCATTGTTCATGCTGCATCTGAAAGAATTGTTTTTGCTGGTGATATTTGGTAGCTGTTGTACGTCTCAAGACAGAAAAAAGTCATCTTATAACTTTTTTCTTTTTCAAAAACGTTTTTGTGCGAAAAAATTGTTGTTATCAATTTGAATTTCCATCCACATCGATTATAATCCCTGACATTTTTTATTAGATTTTTTTAAAATCCTTTAGATTTTAAAAAAAACCTGATAAACCATTTTTTTAAAAATCCTTTAGATTCACTGAAAATTCTATGAATTTGAAATATTCGCTGGCGAATTCTTTTTTAAACATATCTTTCTCTAATGTAAAATCTCATAATAGTATCTTCCCCTTTAAAGCCCAATTTAATCCACAATTTGTCTCTCCATTCTTGAAACTTTACTCACAACTACTGACAAGTATATCAAGTGAGTCGGTCAAGAATTTTAAAATCAGGACCCACATTTGGATAAAAGGAGTAAATGTCGTTTATACTTTTTCCATTTAAATAAGACGAACCGATAAGGTTCTTTGTCACTCTAATTATCGACACAGAGTTGACTTTTAAAAAGCTGTGATTAGTATCACAAACGTCACGTCATACATTTTGCTTGTCCACAAACGCCACCTCAAATTCTTTGCTTGTATCAAGAGAGATTGGCTCGTCAAAGTGGGTTTTAATAAAACTGTTTTCTGCAGTTGAACCTTCTTTTTTAGAACTTACGACGAAATAAAATTCTGACATTTTTATATATGCAAGATTTTATTTAATTTGACTTCTTTTGGAAAATAAGTGTCAAATCCGCTTCGATATTTTCCGTAATCCTTTTTTGAGGAAAAATCAACAACTGCAAATCCGTGAGGTTCAAACCAACACTGCTCTCAAAACTATTTAAACTCTTCTTTTTTCATATTGCTCGAAATGTGATCTCGATAAATATGATCCTCATTCTTCGAATCCTGTGGAAACAAACAAATAAAATTTGTATTTTCTCTGATCGTCTGACTGGGAAGCAAAAAGTAATTTTGCGCCAAATAGAAACAATCCACGTTGGAATGCTTTCCTCTGATGTAATAATTTTCACACTTATTTTGCTTGGTCAATTGCAAATCGTCAAATATCATCAAATTTTTTTTTTCCACATCAAGATCTGGTACGTCATTGCTGTCTAATAAAACTTACACTCTATGTCAGTTTTACCACCCCACTTTTTTGAAATGCCCTCAAATACAATATCAGGACTCACGTTTAATTTTTCTATTTCACCTTGAACCTTGAACAAATCAAGAATAATCTCTTATGGCGATCTTTTCTCTAATGAACTTTTCAGTATTTTGCACTCTGACTGAAAAAGAGATTTCCCAAACACTTGCAAATGGTTGTAATCCAACCATCCAGGTCTTAACAACAAGTTCAACAGCAACGTTGTCTTTCCACAACCCGACTTTCAACAATGATTCCTCGAATACTTCTTGTTCCTTTTGCTCTTACCCACATTCCATGACAAATCGGTAATTTCTATTTTTTATATTAAAATAAATTTTTAAATATGAAAATGTACTGCGTCAAATGCCAAAAAAAAAACAGACACTCTCTAATTAAAAAATGATGTCACCAAAAACAACAGAAGTATGCTCAAAGGAACTTGCGCCGTTTTCGGAACATCCAAAAACAAATTTGTTTCAGGAGGAGATTTGGTCAACTCCATCAACAAACTCTCCAGCAAAATCAAACTCCTTTGGGCAAAGTTCCCTGGAGAAATGCACATTCCTGGCATGAACTTTGCCGGACCTGGTACGAATTTAGATGAAAGGCTCACCTCCACTGACGCCTATAAGGATTGGAGCAAACCCGTTGACAGGGTGGATAATGCCGCGTACCATCACGATCTCGCTTACAAGTATTTCAACGACCGGAAAAACAGAAATTTAGCAGATCAAATGATGCTCGAAGAAATGGATTCCATACCCAACCCTACCCAAAAGAAATAAACGAAAGAAAAATCATTACACCCATCATCAACGGCAAAGCCAAATTCGGACTAGGTGCTTCAATGCACCCATACGAAGTCGGTGTGAAAAAAAACTCCTCAAAAAAAAATGACAAGAAAAAATTACCTGATTCATGTGGATCCAAAGGATCTAAGATGGACAGATCAGCTTGCAAACGAACTTCATAAACCAGTGATTCATCGTTTCAGAAGAAGAAAAGTGATTGTGAATTACATTAATGAAATATGGGCTGCTGATTTATTCGACATGCAATCCTTTTCAAAATTCAATAATGGCATAAAATACTTGCTCATGGTTATTGATGTAATTTCTAAGTACGGATGGATGCACCCTTAAAAAGTAAATCTGGTCTTGAGTGGCCGACGCTTTAAGTAAAATATTCAATGAAAGAAGGTGCAATAAAATGTGGGTGGATAAAGGAAAAGAATTTTACAACAAGCACGTGAAAGGGTTGGGCGTGCAGTTATACTCCACTGAAAACGAAGAAAAAAGTTGTGTCGTTGAACGATGGAATAGAACGATGAAAGAAAAAATGTTTAAATACTTTTCAGCCAACAACACCAATAAATATATTGATGTTTTAGATGAAATGGTTGATAAATACAACAACACAAATTACTCTTCCATTAAAATGATTGCAGTTGAAGCCAAGGATAAAAAGAATAATAACAGGGCCTGGTTTAACCAGTATGGAAAGGTGTAAACATAAAGACAAGAACCCAAATTTTCAGTTCACAGACTCACCCACGGATAAAATAACCGACAATCATGGTGAAGAAATTCAAGGCACTTTTTACGAACAAGAAATGCATAAAACTGAAGACATTTTTAGAATTGAAAAAGTCATTCGTCACCAAATGTACAAATCATTCGTCAAATGGTACGGATATCCAGATTCATTCAACTCGTGGGTGGATAATAAAGAGTTGATCTGTTTAAGAAAATAAAATGCATGAAAAAATTATATTTGTAAAAATTGACTTAAATAGCCATTTGGAGGAAAAAATTAGAGATTTGGAGCGAAGAAGACCGAGCAACATTATTGTGGTTAAAAAAAAATTGGATCACTCCACTTATTATAACATAAACGGTCAGCATGAAATTTTTGCTCAAAAAGATATAAAATTTGCAACCCTTTCACACACGCAAATATCATTATCCGTGAGTTTGAAATTGGACAAAGGTGTTGCCGTCGTGACGTTGATGAATAAATTGAGCGATCACAAAAACGAAGTTATTCTTTCAGAGTCCATTGATGATATCATTATGGACGTGAGCAATAACAGCAATCACGATATCATCATTAAAAAAAGGAGAAAAACTCTGTAAAGTTAACCGTATTGATTCGTATTAAAATAAATCATTACTTAATTAAAAAAATGGAGATAAACAGTAAAATTTACCCAGTTCTTCCATCAGCTCCATCGGAAGACGGGCATCATTACCGTCTTCAAAAAATCAACGAGATTCAAAAAGAGATTGAGTTGGAAAAGGAAAAAATGGCGCTTAGCAAAAAGTACCATCGAGCTGTAAGAGTTATATCTTATGCAGATGATTTGATGCCTCGCACTTGGCGCTGTTGGAGTTGGAATTTTAACGACCATTGCTGCCGCTCCTGTTGCGATTGCGTGCGCGAGTGTTGCTTTAAGTGTTGATTTTAAAAACCGAAAAGCATGAGAAAGTAAAAGTTTTTGCAGAGTCTAAACTGAACACCATAAGCAACCACATTTCAAAATCTTTAATGGACGGTGTTGTGAGCGATTCGGAGTATGAATTTATTTTGAGTGAGCTTCGAAAATTTAAGTTCATGATGAACGAAATAAGAACAAAAACTAAAAGCAGCATCGACGAAATTACATCGTCTTTGATAAACGAGGGAAGAAAGGAAGCGATAAAAGCATTTAACAACATGTTTAAGAAATGATTTTTTCAGGGATTTCACAAGTGAAAATTTAAAAAAATGAAGGGATCATAAACGCAATCACACCAATGATTTTGTTTAGGATTTTTTTTTTGTATTATAAAAATTCTCCTTTTTTAAAATACAAGACCCGAACAAGAGGGATGAGATTGTAAGAAATATTATTGAGAACAGAGAAAAGATTTATCAGGAAATCATCAACATTAGAATTTCAAATGCGAATTTTCAGGCTGATTTGAGCAATATACAAGCCTCTGATTGAAAGTGATGAAAAGGTGATAAACGAGCTGACGAGCATCGCCAACAGAGTGGTTGATAACAGAGTTGGTGATAACAGCCGATTGGCTTTGACTTATTCTGAAAGCAAGGCGTCTTTTGAAAGTTTAAAGACTCCCGATAGATCAAGACCTCTTAAAAGAATGAATTTGGGAGGCATCGCGTCTCATTATTTGATGCATTACGCGATGAAAAAAGAAGCCTGTGACAGAGTATTTGGAATTCATGCAAAAAAAGGTGGTGAAATGTACATTGGTAAAGAATTAATAACCATCGATAACAATGAGGTTATTATTGGTGAAAAAAAATATACTGGAACAAAAGGAGTTTGGGAGCTGATTTCAAGGTCAAAACCTGATAAAAGCAAGCACACGGATAAAGACCTTAAAAATTTTGAAACAATACTTATCAATACGCATGCAATTGAATCTAAAGCAAATCCAAACAAGCCAAGAGCCTCTAGAAGTGAAAAGTATGCCACAATCATTTCTCCAATTTGGGATAAAATTAGAATTAATACAAAGGATAGAAAAGGTCATGGAGTAATTATACTTCCAAGCGACCCTAATGCTCTTGTGCAAGGGTTTAACTTGGGCATCGCTGCTTGGCATGCTGGAAATGTTGCCTCAAGAAACGAAGCTGTTGCGATTTGCGACGAATTGTTGAGACAAGGAGAGATAAATAAAGACCAATATAAATCGTTGCAGAGGTATATTGATATGTAATAAAAAAATATTTTCTCATTTAAAAATGCTAATCATAAACAACAGAAGTTATGTAAAAAAGCACGTTGTGGGAGGAGGAGGTTTTATGGACACAATTAAAAAGTTTTTTAAAAGGGCGGCAGCTTCAAGCGCGTCAAGATCGTCTCTTCATTTATTAAAAAAGGCGGCAAAAAGCGAACTTGGAAGAGAAGCGATCATGGCAACTAAATCTGCTGGTAAAGAATTGGCCTCTTCCGCCATATCCACTGCAAAAGACGTCGCCATTGACAAAGGCAAGAGAGCGATCGAAAAAAGTGTATTCCGTGACTGGAACGGTAAAGCCGGATTCGGTGACGGTGAATCCGGATATGGGACAAGCTGATCTGATAAATAATATTGTGAATGAAGTTCCTTAGAGTTCAAATACATATACGAGATCAATTCATCCAATGGAAGAATTGCATAAAAATTGTTTTGGTCGTCCATACGCAGAAGAAAAAAGACAAAAAAGAGCGCAGCTAAAATTCAAGATCTCGTGAAAATGGGAAATAGAATGAGGATTGCATGAAAAAAAATTTAAATTTTTTTTATTTTTTATATAAAAAATGATAAACAAAGAAAAATTGAGAGTGACAGAAGTTTCAGAATATGACACTGGGATTGAAAAAATTGATTTCTTTGAGTACCTTCCAACGAATCTTGATTTAAATTCTTCAGGCGAGATCACGTTTGAGATTGATTGTCAGTCTGTGCAGACAGTTCCGTCAGAGGCGTACATACTTATTGAAGGAATGTTGAAAAAAAAGTGATGGAAATGCTTACACGGCTACTGATATTATCGCGTTGGTGAACAACGCGGTGATGTACTTGTTCAGCGAAATTACATATGATTTATCAGGCGAACAAGTCGAGAGAGTTAATTATCCAGGTTAAGGAACAATGATGCTTGGATTATTAAAAAACCCTTACGGATTTCAGCTGGCAGACGGGCTTAAACAGATGTGGTATAAAGATACGTCAAACGCAACTGGAAATGCTGTGTTTAACAATAGGCGATATCACAAGTTCGCAGACACAACGTCCATTGGAGCTTTTTTGGTTAGAACACCTTTGAAGCACATTTTTGGATATTGCGAAACATACAATAAAGCTGTTTATGGCTTTAGACACACACTTAGATTTGAAAAGAAAGAATATGACGACGCCGTATACAGAGCTGAGAGCGTTGCTGCAGGAATGATTGACGTTAAAATATTTAGACTTTTCATGCCCAGAATTGAATTGGACGTGATTGAGAAAAACAATTATTTGGATTTGATGAGGAGAAAGTTGACCATTCCAGTGGCGTTTAAATCAAACAGGGTTGAAAGGCAGTCTCTTCCATCTGGACAAACTCAACTTTAGTGGTCACTTGGAAGAATCATTGATAAAAGCATACCGAGATTCGTCATATTGGGAATCCAACAAAATAGATCTTCAAGTCAAACTGTCAATCCATCCATATTCGATCACAGCAATGTTAGCAATTTTTACTTGACCGTTAATGGAATAAAGTATCCAAACTACAATTACGACTTGAATTTTGGAGAAAAAAAGATTACAATGGCTCATTCAGACGCATTCTCTTTTGATGATAAATATTATGGTACAAAAGAACTTGTTTGCCAATTTGGATTATCTTTGATGGATTACATAAAATTATTCCCATTATTCTTTGTCGACATAAGCAAGCAAAAAGAGAGGAAAGTTTCTGAAACTGCTGAATTGGTCTTAAATATTCAATTTTGAACACCAACGCCTGCAAATACGTATATGCAGTAGTCATTTCTGACAGACTGATGACATTCGAGTCTAATGGAAGACTGACTAATGTTGAAACAGGTGAAGTGACTGAATATGGTTCCCTTTAAAAGGGATTCGGGACACGAAAGACGGAAGGAAATATTTGGAGAGTCAAGATGGAAAAGTGGCCAACGGAATCAAGATTGAAATTTTTAATTCTGGGAAATTGGCAAAAACGCAAAAAGAGATATGAAAATTAAAAAAATTCTTAAACAGAAAAAATTTAAAAAATTGAAATGACTTAAATAAAAATATTTCATTGATAAAAATGGAAAGCAAAACTGTTAAAAAATTGCGAGAAATCGCCAAAGTTCAAAAAGTGAATAATTATTCCGAAATGCGAAAGGCTAATCTCGTGAGAGCGCTCAGTCTTTCAAACACACATCCATCAGCTCCGCGTCCGGTTTCTGCTTTGCGTCCGTCACATCATATCCTTGATGAACCAGTTCCAGATTCATCACCTGTTTTGGTTTATGGATAATATTCAAAATGACGAAAACTGCAAAAAACGTTTCTTCTTTTGTTTAGAATAACTTTAACGATGTTGTAAAGTGGGTAAATCCGTACGTCCCAGAACCGGTCAAGAAAAAAGTGAGCGATGTGGGGATTGAAATGAGGAAAAAAACTTGATAATCTTAAATCGCTCGTGAGACCAACAGTTTACATAATTATCAATCTAAAAATTGAGTTTAAATTGACGAGGCATGCGATGGCTCGGGTCGCCATACAATTTTCACATCAAGTCAAAAAAGAGCAGCATGACGTATCTTCTTTTTGAAACCTGGCGAGAAAGGGAGCGATAAAAATCCTGAGAGAAAATAAAAACAAAAAAGTTTACTTTGCCCTCACGTGCGAGATGGAGTGCGCAAACATTGCCACTGGAGAGGTGGTAACTCTAACTGATGGAACAGACTGCCTTTTTTTCGTCCAACTCTGCAATTGTTTTGGAGGCGACGGATTTGGGAGAATTTTACAACAGAGCCAAAGAAGCCATCCTTGAAAACATGGCCAAGTACAACGAGATGGGATCAAATTGCAGAGTTTCCACCATCTTGAGGATGGACATTAACATGATCGATTACAACCCCATCAGTGCGAGGTCTTACATTCCTCTTGAGCCTTTTTTGTTGAGCAAAAAGTCAATTATCAACATGGTTAACAAAGACAACGAATACCTCAAGTGATGTGTGATGAGAGCCTTGAAAATGAAGGAAGCTTTGCATGAATTCAAATGATCTAAAAGACCTAAAAATGACGCGAAAAATGATAAAGAATTGATTGAAAAGTGGAAAGAGTTGAATTGGGAAGGAATGAAATTTCCAGTATCGTTGCCGCAAATAAAAAATTTGAGGAAAATAACAAAGACATTGGCGTGCATGTCTTTGGGTGTGAAATTAAGACCATCTACCCTTTTATCCAAACAAGTCGATCGAAAGCATCAAAAGGATTTGACGCTTTCAAACGAAGAGACTTCGTATTATTGTTTGATTAAAAGTTTGAGTCAACTAATTTCCTAACAAGCATCATCACATCAATACAAATCGCATTACTGCAGAAAGTGCCTTCAGAGAATGAGCAGCGCGGAAGCGTTGGTCAAGCACATAATTTATTGCCGAGAAAATTTCCAAAAAAGATGGTTATGACCGATGAGGATAGAAAAGATTTTAATGCCGCGAGAGTGTGTCACATTTGCGAAGAAGATCTCGGAATAGACAAAGTGCGGTACCACTGAAACCTGACAAGAAAGTATCGAGGAGCATCTCATAAAACTTGCAATACAAAATATAAAATTCCAAAATTCTTCACTGTTGTCTTTCACAATTTATTTGGGTACGACAGCGACTTGTTCATCAAGAAGTTATCAGGATGAAAATTAAGTTGCATCCCTAACAATGAGGAAAAGTACATTAGCTTTTCAAAAGAAATTAAAGCGGGAGAGGTTATGAAAGAGGGTAAGTTGACTGAAATAAAGGGAGAGTTGAGATTTATCGACAGTTTCAGATTCATGACTTCCAGTTTAGACGCTTTGTCCAAAAATTTGACCAAAGATCAACGCAGGAACATTGGTCATTACTTCTCTGGAAAGCAGTTTGACTTGTTGCTCAGAAAAGGGGTTTACCCTTACAATTGGGTAAACTTGATTGAAAAGCTTTCTGAGACGCAATTACCACCCCAAGTGTTGTTCTTTTCCAAACTTAACGACGAGGGAATAAGTGATGAAAGTTATTTGCACGCCAAAACAGTATGGGAAGAATTTCAATGCAAAACGTTTAGAGATTATCATGATTTGTAAAACGTGTCAGACGTGCTGATGCTGGCAGAGAAGCTTTTGAGAATTTCAGAAACGTTTGCATCAACAAATACAAACTCGATCCTGCGTGGTACTTTACGTCTCCTGGATTGGCATGGGACGCCCCGCTCAAGATGACCAAAATAAAATTGGAATGTTGAGCGATTTTGACATGATATTGATGATCAAGAAAGGGATGCGCGGAGGAGTCAGCATGATATCGAACCGGTTTGGAAAATCTAACAACAAATACATGGGAGACTCGTTCGATCCGAGCAAAGAGTCAATTCAGTACTTGGACTCTAACAACTTGTACGGCTGGGCGATCTGCAAACCTCGTCCCACCGGATTCGTTGATTTATGAAATCAAGACGGACGATTCTTTCAAAGGCATTTTTGAGGATGTGGAGAGCAGATTCGACACGAGTGAATTTGACAAAGACCATCCTGCCGTTAAAAGCGTTGGTTTCAAGGTAGGTGCAACCAAAAAGGTGATTGGGATGTTTAAGGATGATACCTCGGGAAAACAGATTGAGGACTTTGTCGGTCTCTGGTCAAAATTGTATTCATACAAACTTCATTAAAAAGATTACCAAAAAATGCAAAGGGGTGAAAAGAAATGTGGTTAAAAAATACATCACTCATGAAGATTACAAAAACTGCTTGGTGATTAAGTAAGAAATGGTAAAGTGCATGAGCGTAATCAGGTCAATTTTGCATGAATTGTACACGGAAGAAATTAACAAAGTAGCGCTGAGCGCAGGCGATGATAAAAGAATCGCCTTGGAAGACGGGATACGCACGTTGGCTTACGGGCATTACCGGAGATTTTTACGGGATTTGCAAGCAATTCAAAAAATGTCCAAAAGATTTTTTTTAAAAAAATTGTCACAAAATGAGTAACAATTTCCTAAATGTTGAAGAAATCATCTTGCCGAACGAACCTTTGTCAAACGTTCAGCTGATCGAGGCGGCAAAAAAATTAAAAATAAAAAATTTTAAAGGCGTTTTTGTTAGGGACGATCTTCAAAAAAAGGTAAGGAAAAAAGAATGCGGGATCGTCAACACGGGAGACTCCAGCACAAATGGGTTTCATTGGGTCTGCTGGTAAAAAGACGGGGATGAAAAATACAACTTTGACTCTTACGCCCAACCTCCACTTGTGGAACTCGTTGACTACTTGAAAAGTCCAGTCTTTTACAACAGCGAAAGGGTTCAGTTTGGCAACAGTTCTTATTGCGGACACTTGTGCCTTTACGTCTTGAAAAAATTGGATAAAGGAAAGGACTTTCAAGACGTGGTAAACACACTTTGGTAATCCGGAATTGCAATAATAAAAAATGATTGACAAATTCAACAGAAGCGAATTCAGCGTTTATTTTGACACTCTTTCAACAGACCTCGCCAGCAACGTTTTTATAAGAACGGATGGATCCAGCACCATCACCTCAGACTTGGATTTTAACAAAATCATCAACCTGGCTGAACCGACAAACTCACACGACGCCGCCACAAGAAATTACGTCGAAACTCGTTCAGGTGGGACTGGCGGTGGAGTCATCACCTCAGGCTTGGATTTAAACTCTCACAAACTGATCAACGTGAACGAGCCCACCAGTCTGCATAGCGCCGCCACAAAAAATTACGTCGACGTAAGCACAAGCCTTTGCGTAAAAACAGACGGATCAAGCACAATCACGGGAGGCGTTTAAACTCTCACAAATTGATCAACGTTTCTGATCCAACCAGCTTACGCGATGCCGCCACGAAAAGCTACGTGGACACTCGAGTCGCTTACTCCAATATTGTTTACACAGGCATTAACATGACGTCACACAAACACACCAATTTTGCTGAACCACACAGCATCCTCAGACGTCGCCACTATAAATTATGTTGACACTCTTTCAGGTGGGGCTGGAATCATCACCTTAGACTTGGATTTAAATTCGCACAAGTTGACAAATGTGCTTGATCCCACAAACGTGGGATCAAGCACATTTGTCAAGTTGTGCTTGATCCAACTTTTTGGGATTAGTTCCGTTAGAGTTAGGGTTAGGGTTAGGGTTAGGGGTTAGGGTTAGGGTTAGGGTTAGGGGTTAGGGTTAGGGTTAGGGTTAGGGCCCACGAGGGGCGTCCTTCAATTGTAAAATGCCTTTAGACGCACGTGTCTAGTCGTCTCGTTGCATCGACCTAGAGGAGTTTTCTGATAGATCTTGCGCTTTGGGCTCAGTTAATCGGTCTGTATCCATTGTAAACACGGTGTCTGCCATTAGAAAATCGTTAACCAGGCGTTTGTGAGCTTTAACAACCATCCCTTTGAGTTTAAAACGAACGTTTCTTCAAAAGCCACTCGAGATGGAGGTACTCACGGAGGTTTGTTACGGTAACAACCCTGTGGTTGGCCATCTTCTTTCTTTCCGCAGCGTCGCAAACGCATCGGCCGGTCTCTTAGGTGACGAAAAAACGTCTGATCTCTCGACTGGAATGCTTAGCGTACTAAGATTAGTAGAGTTAGTACTAAGAGTTGCATCTGGCCGCCGTAATTTTCTTCGATGATGTACTTGAAAATTTCGTGACGTCGTTTTCAAACCTCTAGGGTCGATTTTAACCTTCGACCTTAAAGTCGATTTTAGCCTTCGGTGTGGCTCTGTACAACTTTTGCGGTGAAAAAGCTTGCGCGGAGTCTACAGTTGTATTTAGCCGACAGACGCTGGCAACGCAGAAACAGAATGACTCTTGGGCGGCGCAAACCGAGCGTTCAGCAAATTTCTAGCATTTTACGTCAAAGCGGACAATCTGCACGACAAATAAAGCTAACTTTCTCGTTGCAACAGTTAGTCACTGGACGTTGGACGAGTGTGTACAGCTGTTTTGCGTCGAAAGCCGACCGGTGGTCGGATGCGACTCTTCTTTTCATTCGAAAATCAGAACCTGGCCATCAGTCGTGTATCACCATCGAATGCTTAATGTAGTGATTTCTCGAAACGACAAAAGCTTGTAAAACAAACAGCTTCGCTGTACTGTTGCCTAATATGTTAACGGATGGCCAGGAACAACCTTGGTCTGTAATGAATGAGTTCGTTTTTCCATTCGAGGCACTAATTACTGCAGTTTTAAAAGTCACCTAAAGTATAAGCTCATCTCTCCATTCAAGAAAAACAAGCATCAGAGTTTCGGAAAGTTTGCATGCACGACACCACCATCGATGATACTTAAACAAACAGAAAATGAATTGCAAAACAGAACCACTGAATTGCAAAACATAACAACGGACAGCTTGTAAAAAGCATGGTGATGAGCTTCTTCAATCCAATCAAGGAACCAAGCATCACAGTTTCGGCAATGGTGCATGTGCAAATCAGCAAACTGTGATACTTAATCAAACAACTTCACTGTTTTGCTTAGTTTGAGAACGGATGGCTAAGAACAACCTCGTTAGTGAGTATGAAGTCATCTCTTTATTCAAGGAATTAATAATCAGAGTTTTAGAAGTCTCTTACGTGCGATACTACTAATCAACGGTACTTAATCAAACAGCCTCTCAGAATGGCCTAGTTTGAGAACGGAAGGCTAGGAACAACCTTAGTAGTGGGTCATCAGTTCAACTTTTCATTCAAGGAATTAAGCATCTAAAATCTGAAAAATAAAAAGAAGAGCTCTTTGTTAGAAGTTCTTATTTTTATTTTTCCTCAACTTCTATTTCTTTTCTTTTTTTCTTTTTTTTTTTTAATGATAGTTTTTCTTTTTTTTTTTATCTATTTTGTTCGTTTAAATTAATATAACAGGCGTTTTAGGTCGTTTCTGTAACATTATTTAACACTTTTAATTGTAATAAATATTTGAACAGAAGAAAATCCTTTTCGTAACGTTAAAATGTCATAAGAACATTTCATCTTTACCAAATACGCTTGTAAGAATAGTTTCACTTTTAATGTTTGTTGTATATGTCTTTTAATTTAGTGAATCGCAATTTGGATTTTTTTAGGCGCACATCTACTTTAGTTGCTTTTTCTTAAAGAAAGGTCACCAGAGTTCTCTTACACAGCTCCTGCAGCATAATCTTTAACAAAATACTCTTTTGAAAAGTTTTACATTGAAATAAACAAAAGCCATTTGCGTAAATAGAGATAAATTAGAGAATAAAAAGTGCATAAACGCCTCGCTACTTTGATGAAGAAGAAACGGATGACTAGATGCAACTTTTTAATTTCGTGTGCTATCTCTTTCGATTAAGGTACTTTTTGAATATTTTTTCAAAGAAATGTTAGCGTAGTTTTCCTTTTTTAAATTTAAATCATGTTTAAAGGTAGTTTTTGAATGTTTTTTCAAAGAAATGTTAGCGTAGTTTTCCTTTTTTAAATTTAAATCATGTTTAAAGGTAGTTTTTGAATGTTTTTTCAAAGAAATGTTAGCGTAGTTTTCATCTATTAAATCTAAATCATGTTTAAAGGTAGTTTTCGAATATTTTTTCACAGAAAAGTTAGCGTAGTTTTCCTCTTTTAGATTTAGCTTATGTTTAAGGTAGTTTTTGAGTATTTTTTCAAAGAAAAGTTAGCGTAGTTTTCCTCTTTTAGATCTAGCTTATGTTTAAGGTAGTTTTTGAGTATTTTTTCAAAGAAAAGTTAGCGTAGTTTTCCTCCTTTAGATCTAGCTTATAATTCAGATAGTTTTTGAATATTTTTTCAAATAAAAATTAGCAAAGTATAGTTTATTTAGCATGACATCACAAAATACTAAACTCAAAAAGGCAAGATAAAGTATAAGATAAACGTAAAATAAGATATAGATGAAACAAATGTTAGGCTGCATAAAATCAAAAACTGCATTGCCTATCATAAACACAAATGTCTAGTGAGAGCTTTTAAAGTTCGTTCTTTTCGTCTTTTATTTTTGGTGAATCGCGATTTGAATTTTCTAAGGCGCACATGTCTCTCAGTAGCTTTTTTCTTAAGGAAAGGTCGCCAGAGTTTTTTTACGCAGCTCCTGCAGCATAATCTTTAACAAAATACTCTTTTGTATATCATTACATAGAAATAAACAAAAACCATATGCGTAAACAGAGATAAATTAGAACGCAAAAGTGCATAAAAAGCCTCGCTACTTTGCTATAGAAGAAGTGGATGACTAGATACAACTTTGTAAATTCGTGCACTACCTCAATGGATTAAGGTATTTTTCGAAAGTTTTTTAAAAGCATAAATAGCGTAGTCTTCCTCTTTTAAATCTAGCTTATGTCTAAGGCAGTTTTTGAATAGATTTTCAAAGAAAGGTTAGCGTACTTTTCCACTTTTAAGTTTAGCTTATGTAGCTTGACAAAACAACACACAAAAAGACAAGATAAAATATCAGATAAACGTAAAATAAAATATAAATGAAACTAAAGTTAGGCTGCATAAAAAACAAACAACTTAATAATCTACTAGACATGTTTAAGTTGAATTAAGTAAAGTCCTTTGCGCAAATTTGGGTAAATAAGAGAGTAAAAATCCATAAAAAGAAGAAGTGGATGAGTAGATACAATTTTTTAAATTTGTGTGCTATCTCTATTGAATAAGGTAGTTTTCGAGAGTTTTTTCAAAGCAAAATTAGCGTAGTGTTCCTCTTTTAAATCTAGATTATCTCAAAAATAGATTTCGAATAGTTTTTCAAAGAAAGGTTAGCGCAGCTTTCCTCTTTTAACATTAGCTTATGTAGCTTGACATCACAGAACACAAAAAGATAAAAAAAAATATAAGACAAACGTAAAATGAAAAATAGATGTAGCTAAAGTTAGGCTGCATAAAAAACCAACAACATAATAATCTACTAGGCATGTTTAAATTGAATTAAATAAAATCCTTTTCGCAAAAATAGGTATGTTAGAGAGTAAAAGCGCATAAAAAGCCTCGCTACTTTGTTTAAGGTAGTTTTTGAATTGTTTTTCAAAGAAAGGTTAGCGTAGTTTTCCTCTTTAAAGTTTAGCTTATGTAGCTTGACATCACAGAACACAAAAAGATAAAATAAAATATAAGACAAACGTAAAATGAAAAATAGATGTAGCTAAAGTTAGGCTGTATAAAAAACCAACACCATAATAATCTACTAGGCATGTTTAAATTGAATTAAATAAAATCCTTTGCGCAAAAATAGGTATGTTAGAGAGTAAAAGCGCATAAAAAGCCTCGCTACTTAGTTTAAGGTAGTTTAGGGTTAGGGTTAGGGTTAGGGTTAGGGTTAGGGTTAGGGTTAGGGTTAGGGTTAGGGTTAGGGTTAGGGTTGGGTTAGGGTTAGGGTTAGGGTTAGGGTTAGGGTTAGGGTTAGGGTTAGGGTTAGGGTTAGGGTTAGGGTTAGGGTTAGGGTTAGGGTTAGGGTTAGGGTTAGGGTTAGGGTTAAAGGGCCCACGAGGGGCGTCCTTCAATTGTAAAATGCCTTTAGACGCACGTGTCTAGTCGTCTCGTTGCATCGACCTAGAGGAGTTTTCTGATAGATCTTGCGCTTTGGGCTCAGTTAATCGGTCTGTATCCATTGTAAACACGGTGTCTGCCGTTAGAAAATCGTTAACCAGGCGTTTGTGAGCTTTAACAACCATCCCTTTGAGTTTAAAACGAACGTTTCTTCAAAAGCCACTCGAGATGGAGGTACTCACGGAGGTTTGTTACGGTAACAACCCTGTGGTTTGCCATCTTCTTTCTTTCCGCAGCGTCGCAAACGCATCGGCCGGTCTCTTAGGTGACGAAAAAACGTCTGATCTCTCGACTGGAATGCTTAACGTACTAAGATTAGTAGAGTTAGTACTAAGAGTTGCATCTGGCCGCCGTAATTTTCTTCGATGATGTCTTGAAAATTTCGTGACGTCGTTTTCAAACCTCTAGGGTCGATTTTAACCTTCGACCTTAAAGTCGATTTTAGCCTTCGGTGTGGCTCTGTACAACTTTTGCGGTGAAAAAGCTTGCGCGGAGTCTACAGTTGTATTTAGCCGACAGACGCTGGCAACGCAGAAACAGAATGACTCTTGGGCGGCGCAAACCGAGCGTTCAGCAAATTTCTAGCATTTTACGTCAAAGCGGACAATCTGCACGACAAATAAAGCTAACTTTCTCGTTGCAACAGTTAGTCACTGGATCGTTGGACGAGTGTGTACAGCTGTTTTGCGTCGAAAGCCGACCGGTGGTCGGATGCGACTCTTCTTTTCATTCGAAAATCAGAACCTGGCCATCAGTCGTGTATCACCATCGAATGCTTAATGTAGTGATTTCTCGAAACGACAAAAGCTTGTAAAACAAACAGCTTCGCTGTACTGTTGCCTAATATGTTAACGGATGGCCAGGAACAACCTTGGTCTGTAATGAATGAGTTCGTTTTTCCATTCGAGGCACTAATTACTGCAGTTTTAAAAGTCACCTAAAGTATAAGCTCATCTCTCCATTCAAGAAAAACAAGCATCAGAGTTTCGGAAAGTTTGCATGCACGACACCACCATCGATGATACTTAAACAAACAGAAAATGAATTGCAAAACAGAACCACTGAATTGCAAAACATAACAACGGACAGCTTGTAAAATGCATGGTGATGAGCTTCTTCAATCCAATCAAGGAACCAAGCATCACAGTTTCGGCAATGGTGCATGTGCAAATCAGCAAACTGTGATACTTAATCAAACAACTTCACTGTTTTGCTTAGTTTAAGAACGGATGGCTAAGAACAACCTCGTTAGTGAGTATGAAGTCATCTCTTCATTCCAGGAATTAATAATAATCAGAGTTTTAGAAGTCTCTTACGTGCGATACTACTATCAACGGTACTTAATCAAACAGCCTCTCAGAATGGCCTAGTTTGAGAACGGAAGGCTAGGAACAACCTTAGTAGTGAGTCATCAGTTCAACTTTTCATTCAAGGAATTAAGCATCTAAAATCTGAAAAATAAAAAGAAGAGCTCTTTGTTAGAAGTTCTTATTTTTATTTTTCCTCAACTTCTATTTCTTTTCTTTTTTTACTTTTTTTTTTTTAATGATAGTTTTTCTTTTTTTTTATCTATTTTGTTCGTTTAAATTAATACAACAGGCGTTTTAGGTCGTTTCTGTAACATTATTTAACACTTTAAATTGTAATAAATATTTGAACAGAAGAAAATCCCTTTCGTAACGTTAAAATGTCATAAGAACATTTCATCTTTACCAAATACGCTTGTAAAAATAGTTTCACTTTTAAAGTTTGTTGTATATGTCTTTTAATTTAGTGAATCGCAATTTGGATTTTCTTAGGCGCACATCTACTTTAGTTGCTTTTTCTTAAAGAAAGGTCACCAGAGTTTTCTTACACAGCCCCTGCAGCATAATCTTTAACAAAATACTCTTTTGAAAAGTTTTACATTGAAATAAACAAAAGCCATTTGCGTAAGTAGAGATAACTTAGAGAATAAAAAGTGCATAAACGCCTCGCTACTTTGATGAAGAAGAAACGGATGACTAAATGCAACTTTTTAATTTCGTGTGCTATCTCTTTCGATTAAGGTACTTTTTGAATATTTTTTCAAAGAAATGTTAGCGTAGTTTTCCTTTTTTAAATTTAAATCATGTTTAAAGGTAGTTTTTGAATGTTTTTTCAAAGAAATGTTAGCGTAGTTTTCATCTATTAAATTTAAATCATGTTTAAAGGTAGTTTTTGAATGTTTTTTCAAAGAAATGTTAGCGTAGTTTTCATCTATTAAATCTAAATCATGTTTAAAGGTAGTTTTCGAATATTTTTTCAAAGAATTGTTAGCGTAGTTTTCCTCTTTTAGATCTAGCTTATGTTTAAGGTAGTTTTTGAGTATTTTTTCAAAGAAAAGTTAGCGTAGTTTTCCTCTTTTAGATCTAGCTTATGTTTAAGGTAGTTTTTGAGTATTTTTTCAAAGAAAAGTTAGCGTAGTTTTCCTCTTTTAGATCTAGCTTATGTTTAAGGTAGTTTTTAAATATTTTTTTAAAGAAAAGTTAGCATAGTTTTCCTCTTTTGGATATAGCTTATGTTTAAGGTAGTTTTTAAATATTTTTTTTAAAGAAAAGTTAGCGTAGTTTTCCTCCTTTAGATCTAGCTTATAATTCAGGTAGTTTTTGAATATTTTTTCAAATAAAAATTAGCAAAGTATAGTTTATTTAGCATGACATCACAAAATACTAAACTCAAAAAGGCAAGATAAAGTATAAGATAAACGTAAAATAAGATATAGATGAAACAAATGTTAGGCTGCATAAAATCAAAAACTGCATTGCCTATCATAAACACAAATGTCTAGTGAGAGCTTTTAAAGGTCGTTCTTTTCGTCTTTTAATTTGGTGAATCGCGATTTGAATTTTCTAAGGCGCACATGTCTTTCAGTTGCTTTTTTCTTAAGGAAAGGTCGCCAGAGTTTTTTTACGCAGCTCCTGCAGCATAATCTTTAACAAAATACTCTTTTGTATATCATTACATAGAAATAAACAAAAACCATATGCGTAAACAGAGATAAATTAGAACGCAAAAGTGCATAAAAAGCCTCGCTACTTTGCTATAGAAGAAGTGGATGACTAGATACAACTTTGTAAATTCGTGCACTACCTCAATGGATTAAGGTATTTTTCGAAAGTTTTTTAAAAGCATAAATAGCGTAGTCTTCCTCTTTTAAATCTAGCTTATGTCTAAGGCAGTTTTTGAATAGATTTTCAAAGAAAGGTTAGCGTACTTTTCCACTTTTAAGTTTAGCTTATGTAGCTTGACAAAACAACACACAAAAAGACAAGATAAAGTATCAGATAAACGTAAAATAAAATATAAATGAAACTAAAGTTAGGCTGCATAAAAAACAAACAACTTAATAATCTACTAGACATGTTTAAGTTGAATTAAGTAAAGTCCTTTGCGCAAATTTGGGTAAATAAGAGAGTAAAAATCCATAAAAAGAAGAAGTGGATGAGTAGATACAATTTTTTAAATTTGTGTGCTATCTCTATTGAATAAGGTAGTTTTCGAGAGTTTTTTCAAAGCAAAATTAGCGTAGTGTTCCTCTTTTAAATCTAGATTATCTCAAAAATAGATTTCGAATAGTTTTTCAAAGAAAGGTTAGCGCAGCTTTCCTCTTTTAACATTAGCTTATGTAGCTTGACATCACAGAACACAAAAAGATAAAATAAAATATAAGACAAACGTAAAATGAAAAATAGATGTAGCTAAAGTTAGGCAGCATAAAAAACCAACAACATAATAATCTACTAGGCATGTTTAAATTGAATTAAATAAAATCCTTTGCGCAAAAATAGGTATGTTAGAGAGTAAAAGCGCATAGAAAGCCTCGCTACTTTGCTGTGAAAGAAGTGGATGACTAGATACAACTTTTTAAAATCCTGTGCTATCTCTATCGATTAAGGTAGTTTTCGAAAGATTTTTCAAAGCAAAAATAGCGTAGTCTTTCTCTTTTAAATCTAGATTATGTCTAAGGTAGTTTTTGAACAGCTTTTCAAAGAAAGGTTAGCGTAGCTTTCCTCTTTTAAGTTTAGCTTATGTAGCTTGACATCACAAAACACAAAATTCAAAAAGACAAAATAAAATATAAGATAAACGTAAAATAAAATATAGATGAAGCTAAAGTTAGACTGCATAAAAAAACAACAACGTAATAACCTACTAGAATCTAATAAAACCCTATGCACAAATGTAGGTATGTTAGAGAGTAAAAGTGCATAAAAAGCCTCGCTACTTTGTTTAAGGTAGTTTTTGAATAGTTTTTCAAAGAAAGCTTAGCGTAGTTTTCCTCTTTAAAGTTTGGCTTATGTAGCTTGACATCACAAAACACAAAACACTAAAAGGAAAGGTAATATAAAAGTTAATCGTAAAATAAAATGTAGGTGAAATAAATGTTAGGCTGCATAAAAGAAAAAAAAAATCGTAACATAATAATCTTCTATATATGTTTGGATTGAATTAAATGAATTCCTTTGCGTAAATATAAGCAAACTAGTGAGAAAAAGTGCATAAAGAGCCTCGCTACTTTGCTGCAGAAGTAGTGGATGACTATATGCAATTTTTTAAAATCGTGTGCTATCTCTATCGATTAAGGTAGTTTTCGAAAGTTTTTTCAAAGTAAAAATAGTGTAGTTTTCCTCTTTTAAATCTAGCTTTTGTCTAGGGTAGTTTATGAATAGATTTTCAAAGAAAGGTTAGCGTAGCATTCCACTTTTAAGTTTAGCTTAAGTTGCTTGGCATCACAAAACTCAAAACTCAAAAAGAAAAGATAAAATATATGATAAACCTAAAACATAATATAGATGAAACTAAAGTTAGGCTGCATAAAAAACCAACAACATAATAATCTACTAGGCATGTTTAAATTGAATTAAATAAAATCCTTTGCGCAAATGTAGGTATGTTAGAGAGTAAAAGTGCATGAAAAGCCTCGCTACTTTGTTAAAGGTAGTTTTTGAATAGTTTTTCAAAGCAAGTTTAGCGTAGTTTTCCTCTTTTATGTTTAGACTATGTAGCTTGACATCACAGAACACAAAGCTCAAAAAGGCAAGATAAAATATAAGTTAATCGTAAAATATAGATGTAACAAAGTTTAGACTGCATAAAAAACCAACAACATAATAATCTACTAGGCATGTTTAAGTTGAATTAAATAATGTCCTTTGCGCAAATATAGGAAAGTTAGAGTAAAAATCCATAAAAAGCCTCGATACTTTGCTGAAGAAGAAGATGACTATATGCAACTTTTTAAAATTGTGAGCTATCTATATCGATTTAGGTCCTTTTTGAGTACTTTTTCAAAGAAAAGTTAGCGCAGTTTTCCCCTTTTAAGATTAGATTATGAAGCTTGACATAACAAAACACAAAACTAACAAAGGCAAGATAAAATATAAGGTAAACGCAATATAATGTATAGATGAAACTAAAGTTAGGCTGCATAAAACAAACGGGTAACAATACTCTTCTATGTATGTTTACATTGAGTTAAATAAAATCCTTTGCGCAAATATAGGTATGTTAGAGAATAAAAGTGCATAAAAAGCCTCAGTACTTTGCTGTAGAAGAAGTGGATGAGTAGATACAATTTTTTAAATTTGTGTGCTATCTCTATCGAATAAGTTAGTTTTCGAGAGTTTTTTCAAAGCAAAATTAGCGTAGTGTTCCTCTTTTAAATCTAGATTATCTCAAAAATAGATTTCGAATAGTTTTTCAAAGAAAGGTTAGCGCAGCTTTCCTCTTTTAACATTAGCTTATGTAGCTTGACATCACAGAACACAAAAAGATAAAATAAAATATAAGACAAACGTAAAATGAAAAATAGATGTAGCTAAAGTTAGGCTGCATAAAAAACCAACAACATAATAATCTACTAGGCATGTTTAAATTGAATTAAATAAAATCCTTTGCGCAAAAATAGGTATGTTAGAGAGTAAAAGCGCATAAAAAGCCTCGCTACTTTGTTAAAGGTAGTTTTTGAATAGTTTTTCAAAGACAGGTTAGCGTAAATTTCCTCTTTAAAGTTTAGCTTATGTAGCTTGACATCACAAAATATAAAACTCAAAAAGACAAGATAAAATATAAGATAAACGCAAAATAAAATATAGATGAAACTAAAGTTAGGCTGCATACAAAACCAACAACATAATATTCTACTAGTTATGTTTAAATTGAATTAAATAAAATCCTTTACGCAAATATAGGTAAGTTAGAGAGTAAAAGTGCATAAAAAGCTTTACTTTGCTGAAGAAGAAGATGAATAGATGCAACTTTTTAAATTCGTGAGCTATCTCTATCGGTGTAAGGTAGTTTTTGAACAATTTTTCAAAGAAAAGTTAGCCTAGTTTTCTTCTTTTAAGTTTAAATTATGTAGCTTGACATCACAAAATACAAAACTCAAAAAGACAAGATAAAATATAAGATAAACGCAAAATAAAATATAGATGAAACTAAAGTTAGGCTGCATACAAAACCAACAACATAATATTCTACTAGAAAAGTTAGCCTAGTTTCCTTCTTTTAAGTTTAGATTATGTAGCTTGACATCACAAAACACAAAAAGGCAAGATAAAATACAAGGTAAACGTAAAATAAAATAGAAGTCAAACAAAAGTTAGGTTGCATAAATACAAAAACTGCATTGCCAAAAATAGAATTTGTTGTCTAGAAAGACCTTTTAAACTTTGTTTCTTTCGTTTTTTGACTTAGTGAATCGCGATCTGGTTTTTCTTAGGCGCGCTTGTTTCTTAGTTGTTTTTTTTGTAAAGAAACTTTATTCAGACGTTTTTTTTTACGCAACTCCTTTAACATTATTTTTAACAAAGTATTCTTTTATACGTGTTTACATTGAAATAAAACCCTTTGCGTAAATAGAGATAAATTAGAGAGCAAAAGTACATAAAAAGCCTCGCTACTTTGCAGAAGAAGAATTGGATGGCAAGATTCGTGTGCTTTCTCTTTCGTTTAAGGTACTTCTTGAATATTTTTTCAAAGAAAAGTTAGCGTAGTTTTCCCCTTTTAAGTTTAGCTTACGCAGCTTGACATCACAAAACGCAAAAACCAATAAGGCATGATAAAATACAAGATAAACGTAAAATAAAATAGAAGTGAAACAAAAGTTAGACTGCATAAAAACAAAAAAAAAAAAAAAAACATAATATACTTCTATGTATGTTTACATTGATCTAAACAAAATCCTTTGTGTAAAGATATGAAAAAATAGAGAGTAAGAGTTCATAAAAAAGCCTCGCTATTTTGCTGAAGAAGAAATGGATGTCTAGATCTTTTAAAATAAGGAACTTTTTGATTTCTTTTTCCGAAAAATGGTTGGAGCAGTTTTCCTTTTTTAAATTTCACTTATGCAGTTTAACATCACAGGAAATATTATTTTGCTTTTTAACAAACTCTTAAAAACATCAGAAGTAATTCTAAATGCAACTCTATTAAAAGTTTTCACAGAATAACAAAACGACTTCTTTTTTTTTTTTTTAAAGATAAAAAAAAGTTTGAACTATCTTTAAATAAGAAATGTGAGAACAGTTTAACAGAACTTCTTGTTTATTATGTCTTTAGCGAAACAGATAAAAATATTTGCAAAAGCATAGATAAAACAAACTACACAAAAGGCCCATCTTTATTGCCAAACTGAACAAACTTATCTAAACTACATAAATGGTTTCACGATATTGCCATATTGAACAAACTTTTCTAAACTACCCTCTTTTTGAATTTTTAGCTTCATGTTTTTAATTTTGTCTTTAATATGGCTTTGGTAGGAGTACTTTTGCAAGACATGAATGAGCTTGTCACTGCTATGATTTGCCAAGATGCCAAGGTAATCTTTGTACGAGCAACTTGAGCTTACATCTGTAAACACGTCTTGCAAGATGTATGCCAACACCAAAGCTGCACATCGTGGAAAACTTCTGGTGTTGAACCATTCGTTGTGGCCAGGGCAAGCATTCAGCTCTTCAACTATTTCATCTAAAATTTTACAAACTCAAGTCATAACACAAAGTGATTAAATCAAATATTCATTTGGTTCTGAAGTAAGACAAGATTTATTCTGTTTTTTTATTTATTTTTTTTTTGTTGACCTTATTGTTTGCACTGATAGCAATAACTGGTTTTTGAAAGATTACCTAAATGGCATTGGCTAACTTCTGCTTTGTTTTCCTTTGTTCTTGGCTGAGTTGATCCTGAAATAAAATAAAACCATGTTCATTTTTCTAATTCATAAAAACCATCAACAGTTTCTAAGTGTTAGAGATGATAACAAGCTGTGCATGATTTCTAACGGTGATGTTTCTAACTTCATCATTAGAAATCGGGTAGACACAACTTTCTAAAAGTGCACTTAGCAATGATGGCTAGTTTTTGTTAACAGTTAACCATCTGAAATTGTGCAAGAAGAGGTTTGTGTTTATATATCTTTGTATAAATTAGGTTTTACATTACCGATGAGTTCTTGAGTGAAAGATGGCATTTCCAACTTGATTTTTTTTCTTCTTGGATCTTTTACTTCTAAAACATAATCAGTTTTAGTATCATTCACTTGTATAAACATTTAAGCAATCACAGAATTAGTCCTGCAACAAATACATACACACTTCTGTGTTGTTTTTTTGTTTTGTTTTGTTTTTTTTACAGCTCTAACAATAACAATAGGGCAAGGAGTTGATTTGGGCATTTTCATTTTTTGAAAGCGTGTTGAGATTTGCATAAAAATCAAAAATCAAAAATCAAAAAGAATTTACCTCTGGATGTAGAGGCAAGACTTTGGCTAAATAGGCTACCAACAGATTGAACAGCATAAGGTGAGAGCTGCTTTGCAAGAACAGTACCAGCCTGTTGGACAGGAACAGCTGAAACTGGATCAGATGAAAGAAACAAACTGGGTTTGGCCAATGTTTGCTGAAAAGCAACAAGGCTAGGAGTCAGAGGAACAGAAAAGACCTCTTTTGAAGGACAGAAAGCGACTTGCTGAGAAGGAGAAGCAGAAACAGGTTTGGCAACCACTTGCTCATTAAAGTAAACTGGAGAAAGTTTTGCATGGTGTTCAATAAAATCCGGTTCATCAGGAAATAATGTTAATGCAAGAGGAGAACAAGCTGTGCCAACAGGAACAGCTAGAGTCTGATCTACATCCATACAAACAGCTTGTTCGTTAGGAACTAGTTGTGCAAGAGCAGGGGATAGTTCAAGAACTGGACCAGCGATTGTTTGTTCAGATGGAACAGACGAAACAGGAGTTGAGGTAGGTTCACACAAGAAATCTACGGCATGGTCGTTGCTATCCTCTAAAGGAACATTGTTTTCTACAGCTGGAGAAAACGGAACCACTGTGGTACAGCTGAAAGTAGCAGCACATTCTTCAGAGTCAGAACCGGAGTCTAAATCTTCCTCAAAGATGTCCTCAACCTCATGAAAACCGTACTCCTCTGCATTAGTTTGGAGCCAGTCCATCACATCCTTCTCCTTCTTTGGTGGTCTCTCAGACTTTTCAACAGTCAAAGACTCTATGACTCCGAAGGACTGTCCGATGCCCAGGGCAAAGCGCAACTCCTCTGCAGCGTTCCACTGGGACACATAAAAGCTATCCATTGTGTTCCTGCTGTGCTTCATGTAGAGTGTAGCAAACCGCTCGCGATCTTCTTTGCTGTTGTTGGCAAAGTAAGTGGCTATCGAACCGCGAATGCAAGTGGGAGTAAGACGCTTCATGGGAATGTTTACTTGGCTTTTTCTGAAGCAGGACGTCAGGCAAGAGGAGATAGCAGAGGAACCCATCTGGTAAACAGGCACTCTAGTTGCACCGAGTGTCACACATTCGTCTTTGTTGGGTCTCATCGATGGAAAAAGGGGCCTGTAGCAGTCGCTCAACTCCAAAACAGTCTTGGTGTCTGCAGCCATGTAGTGAGAGTCGTTGACAAGAAGGTCTCTGTATCTCAGCAAATAAATATCGATCAACACTTTCAAGTCGTTCGGCACTAGAATGTTTTTGGCTCCGTACTTGTATGCTGTTTTGTAGCGCTCTTGCACAATGCAATATCCACACTCACTCTTCTCAGCAGCCATGTAGTCTCTAATGTTTAAAAGAGCAATGTTAGATTTTCTTAAACTGTTAATTACAGTGACAGAGAGCAGAAGATGGTTTCGTAGAGACACAGCATTGTCTCTAGTCGGTGTAAGAGACGGCTTTCTAATCGATTCCACTAACTGTCTTACGTATGCAGACTTGCCATATTCGTTCAGCAAACTGACATTGATGATGTTGATGCATTTTTTGCTTTTCACAAGGCTCCTCCTCAAAGAACGAAAGGGCCTCAGCACTTTTTGTAACTCCTCCACCTTGCAGCGCAAACGTCGGATGGCCTCATGAGAAAGTCCGAAATAGACATTCCTGGCTTCACTGAAACGAAACAGGAGACAAAGGTAGACAAGGCGGTTGTACAACGTGTGACAAGACATGGCTTTTGTTTGGTCAAGTTCACTCAGCTTGGAATTGAGCTGAATGTTTTTAAAGTGCATGGAAAAGTATCTATCCTCCAAAACGTTGGAATTGGTGAGAGCGTTCGGGTGCAGCGTCAGCGTGCTGTCACAACATGTCAATATTTCAACAACTGCATTTTTGTAGATCTTTGCTTGTGACAAAGTGTTGTTGTTGGCTACCACAAGCCACTTTTCAAAATCTCTGAAGAGCTCATCTGCTGACTGGTAATAAAAGTGAAAAGCATCTTTGTCCAGCTGAAACAAGAGTCTCTTATCTTCTGTCAAGACGGAGGAGTTGGAAACCAAGTGCTTTAAGGAATTAAAATCAGAGTCTAGGACGGATTCGGTGTTCAGCTCTTTGTTTTCTACAGAGGTGCAGTGGTTTGCAGAAGGAGCCTCGGACGAACCAGCAACTGATGAGGGCAAGCTTAAAAGAGGATCAGAGGAAAGAACCGGAGAAGAAAAAGAGGAGGAAGGCCCAGGAGCAGAGGATGCAGAGCCTGATGCAGACGCTTGTTCAGCTACTGGCTTAATACCAAAGAAGGCAGGTCGAATAAATTGAGGGACATAGAGCTTGTCGTTGTCGTATCGCTTTGCCTCTGCAATCTTTTGTTTGATCGTCTTGGAATCGTAGAAATGAGTCTCTTTCAAGTGTATGTCCAGTCGGTCGTAATACTTCCAACATTGCAAACAGGGGTAAGGTTTTGGACAGCCGGACTTGCGTTCGAGACGAGCATGCTGAAACTTCCTGACCATTGCAGAGTAAAAGATGGAAGCTTCATCCAAAGTCAAGAATGATCTTTTTTAGTCAAGTGTCTTTTAATGCTTGTGGAGGAATGTTTGCACAAAGGCATCGGACAGCTAACAGCGTACCTCTTCTTGGTACCATAGAAAGGTACAACCCTGTTTACGGAGCCACACGCTGCAACTAATGCGGCCCTGACTTTGTTTTTGAGCTTTAAGTCTCTCTGTTCTTGTGACTGCCTTCTTTTCTTTTTTTTCGCTTTAGAGTTCGGAGAAGGGGCAACAACAGTGTTGTTTTCTTGTGAAGAAGACATGTTCAGGTGTTTGTTTGCAACGGTTTATGCTAAAAAAAAGAAGACAGTTAGTGAGAGTGTTTTTCTTCTGCCTGCATCCTGGAATCCTGGAATGTTTACAACTGCAGGGAAGAGCTGTGTTTTTTCGAATCCTCTGCAAAAGAGAAAAAAGAAAGAAAAGAGAGCAACAAGAAGAAACAAAGTTTCCACTAGCAAATGAAAAAGAATGAGAGCAACTAGCATTACATGCATGGTGGCAGCAGTGATTGCTATTATGAGAAGGAGAATGAGAAAAAAAAAAAAAAAAAAGAAACAAATAAATAAAGAGATGGAGTTTGAGAGGATCTCGCAACCATATGACTCAAAGAAAGAAACTGTGTTGAAAAAAGGCAAGAGAGGGCAAATAGAACTTGCTAACAAGGACAAATGACAGACATAACTACAACAGTAACAACTCTCATTGCAAGCATAATAACAACAGCATCAGCATCACTGACTCAGAGAGTGTTGACATAACAAAAAAGAAAACAAAAGTACAAGCCAAGTGGGGGAACATTAACAAACACTCATTGCAACTATAACAACAACAACAACAACAGCAACAGCATCACTGACTCAGAGGGTATTGATAAAAAAAAACAAGCAAAACAAAAACAAACAAAAAAACAAATAAAAAAACAAAACAAGCAAATTGGGTGAACAGTAACAACTCTCATTGCAAGCATAATAACAACAACAGCATCAGCATCAGCATCACTGACTCAGAGAGTGTTGACAAAATAAAATAGACAATAAGCAAGCAAAGTGGGTGAACAGTAACAACTCTCACTGCAAGCATAATAACAACAACAGCATCAGCATCAGCATCACTGACTCAGAGAGTGTTGATAAAATAAAACAGATTATAAACAAACAAAGTGGGTGAACAGTAACAGCTCTCATTGAAAGCATAATAACAACAACAGCATCACTAACTCAGAGGATATATAAAAAAACAAACAAACAAACAAACAAAACAAAAACAAAAAAAAAACAAGCAAAGTGGCTGAACAGTAACAGCTATCATTGCAAGTAAAATAACAACAACAGCATCAGCAACATCATCACTGACTCAGAGAGTGGTGATAAAATAAAACAGATTAAAAAACAAGCAAAGTGGCTAAACAGTAACAACTATAAATACAAGTAAAATGACAAAAGCAGCAACAGCATCACTAACTCGCAGGGTGTTGATAAAAAAAAAAGCAACAAACAAATAAAGCAAGCAAAGTGGGTGAACATTAACACTCATTGCAACTATAATAACACCAACAGCAACAGCATCAGTGACTCAAAGGGTGTTGATAAACAAAAACAAAGGCACAAACAAAACAAGCAGAGTGGGTGAACATTAACAACACTTATTGCAAGCATAATAACAACAACAGCATCAGCATCACTGACTCAGAGAGTGTTGATAAAATAAAATAGATTATAAACATGCCAAGTTTGTGAACATTAACAAACACTCATTGCAACTATAACAACGACTACAGCAACAGCATCACTTACTCAGAGAGTGTTGAGAAAAAAAACAACAAAAAAAACAAAAACAAAACAAAACAGAAAACAGAAGTACAAGCCAAGGGGGGGAACATTAACAAACACTCATTGCAACTATAACAACAACAACAGCAACAGCATCACTTACTCAGAGGATATTGATAAAAAAAACAAACAAACAAACAAACAAAACAAGCAAAGTGGCTGAACAGTAACAGCTATCATTGCAAGTAAAATAACAACAACAGCATCAGCAACATCATCACTGACTCAGAGAGTGGTGATAAAATAAAACAGATTAAAAAACAAGCAAAGTGGCTGAACAGTAACAACTATAAATACAAGTAAAATGACAAAAGCAGCAACAGCATCACTAACTCGCAGGGTGTTGATAAAAAAAAAAAGCAACAAACAAACAAAGCAAGCAAAGTGGGTGAACATTAACACTCATTGCAACTATAATAACACCAACAGCAACAGCATCAGTGACTCAAAGGGTGTTGATAAACAAAAACAAAAGCACAAACAAAACAAGCAAAGTGGGTGAACATTAGCAACACTTATTGCAAGCACAATAACAACAACAGCATCAGCATCACTGACTCAGAGAGTGTTGATAAAACAAAATAGATTATAAACAAGCCAAGTTGGTGAACATTAACAAACACTCATTGCAACTGTAATAAGAACAACAGCAACAGCATCACTGACACAAAGGGTGTTGATAAACAAAAACAAAAACACAAGCAAAGTGGGTGAACATTAACAACACTCATTGCAACTATAACAACAACAACAGCAACAGCATCACTGGCTCAAAGGGTGTTGATAAAATAAAGAAATAAAAACAAAACAAGCAAAGTGGGTGAACAGTAACAACTCCCATTGCAAGCATAATAACGACAACAGCAACAGCAACACCATCACTGACTCAGAGAGTGTTGATAAAATAAAATAGATTATAAACAAGCCAAGTTGGTGAACATTAACAAACACTCATTGCAACTATAACAACGACTACAGCAACAGCATCACTTACTCAGAGAGTGTTGAGAAAAAAAAAACAAAAACAAAAAAAAAACAAAACAAAACAGAAAACAAAAGTACAAGCCAAGTGGGGGAACATTAACAAACACTCATTGCAACTGTAACAACAACAACAGCAACAGCATCACTTACTCAGAGAGTGTTTATAAATAAAACAAAAAACAAAAACAAGAAACAAAAATACAAGCCAAGTGGGTGATTACTAACAGCGCTAACAGCAGCAACAACAGTGTCTTTAGAAACAACAAACAAGTACAACAGCAACAACTGCTTTTACAGAGTATAACAATAACAACAACATGGCACTAACAACAACAAAAGGGTTGGAATAAAAACCTGTAGGCAAAAGGAGAGCTGCATTCAGACAAGATCGATTACAAAGAGGCTCTTCTTTAGGACAGAGGAGAAACTGCTTTTGAGGGACAGAGGGACTTTTGTTGTTGTGGTTGTTGTTGTTGTTGTGCAGAAACCAACAAACTTTTATTGAACCGAATATAACCGAATATAACCGAAAGTCTTGTTTGCTTCTGTTTTGTGCCATCAAGAAGGGAAAACAAAACATCACAAAACAAACGAAGCAAACGAAACAAACAAACAAACAAACGAACGAAACAAACAAACAAAAAAAAAAAAATTAAAAAAATTAACAAACAAACAAACAAACAAACAAGCAAACAAACAAAAACAAATAAGAAAAACAGAAAACGCAGTACCGAAACCTCGCCATTTTTTATCCTTCCTCAAGCTTTCTCTGGGCGCCAAAGACCGAGAAAGTTGAGCAAACGTGACGTTGAGGGGGGGGAGGGGGGTACTTAAGGACAGCAGACCGACCAATGGCACGCTTAGGAGAGACCCACGTGAATGCTACATTTTCTTTCTATGTACGCTGAATCCGCTCAAAGTCTGGAATTTCCAGCATTCACGTGTCATCACTCCAGCCACCAGATTGGCCCACACTTTGCACACTTTCAAGACTAGAAACTCACTTGTGCTCAATTTGAGCAAAAAAAAAAAAAAACTAAGTCTCGCATGGCGACAACTTTTCCAAAAGCAAACAAAGGCAAACGAAGGCAAACGAAGAAAAAACAAAAACAAATAAACAAAAACAAAACCGAATAGGGAGAGAGAGAGTGAGTCGACTCATTTCTTTCGACTGCCTTAAACGAGAAGTCTAAAACGTTTAAAAGTTGAAAACTAAGTTTTTTAAATGAACTGCACCGAAAAAACTTTACGACAGTTTAGCTGGTTAAAAACGCAGAGGAAAATATTTTATAAAATTTAAGCGTTCTAAAGATGTCCATTTTTGTTTTTGTTTTTTTTATTTTGGTTTGTTTCTGGCTTGTTTCTTTCTTTAAATTCTAGCGATCGAGCATATTTGAACGGTTTCATCAACCTGTCGGCGCACGTGCTCGAGAGCTAGAACTTTGATTGCTTTTGTTGTTGAGAATTGAGAATGTCCGAGCAGGTTTTTTTATCGATTTCATCGCTTGTGGCGAGGCAAAAATCAAAACGCTTTTTGGACGAAAGAAAAGAGATTAAAAGGAAAAAAGAGAAGAAAAAAAAAACAAAAAAATAGGTTATGTGTTATGAACATTTATTTTCTCACGCGATGACGTCTAGTTTTGTTAGAGTAATTAAAATATGGTATCAAGTTTGTAATTTCTATCTTATTTTTAGTTACGGATAATTGCCAATTATGTCACGTTTAGTATACACAACGCTGTTTTCTTAATAGCAATATGATACAAACAAGTTATAAAAAAAAAAGCGTTCGCTCGATCTTCCTTAGTCAGTTGAACAAAAAGAAATTTTCACAACATATGATTGATTTGGTTGTCCTAGCAAGCTGTTTTAGCAAACGACTAGAGGTTGCAACTGTTGTTCATTGAAAACGAAAAATCTAGCGTCAGCAAGAAATTTTTGAATACATAATGTACACAAAAGTGGCACTTACAAATGAAAATGTAAAAAAAAACTGTTTACCTTGATGCCAGACTCGCAGAGATGTTGTCGCTCGTTGCTATCGACTGCGAACAGCTTTGTTGTTTTTCGAAGTGCCTCTTCATTCTACTTATAGCCGAAGTTTTGGCTTCGAAAAAAAATACGAACGTCGTTAAGCTCAACGAGCTGCTTTAATTGTTGTTCGTGCGAAAACGAAATGCTTAAAACGGATAAAAGTGTTGGCGTAATTACACTTTTCGACCGCGATGCAGTTTGTCAACTCTAGCGTACTTTTTTGGCTCGTGGAGCAAAAGCCTCATGATAATAGCAAAGGCTTAAAATGTCTTAACATGTCAGCAAAGGCTTAATATGCTTAATAAACTGTGGTTAAGCTTTTGCGGTGCAGTTCATTTACAACTTAATTTGCAACTTGCTGGCACAAGCAAACGTTTATGACTTCTCGTTTAAGACAGTTGAGCGAAATCAGTCGACTCACTCATTCTCCCTTTTCTGTTTTGTTTTTGTTTTGTTTTTTTGTTTTTGTTTTTGTTTTTGTTTGTTTTTTTTTTTTCTTTGTTTGTCTTTTGTTTAAAATGTAAAAAACTCGAAAGGAAAGTTGTTGCTTTGTTTGCTTATTGAAAGTTTTCGCCAGTTGCAAGACTTAGTTTTGTTTTTGTTTACTTATTAAAATATCGAGGAAAATATTTGAGGACATCGCATTCTAATGGTGCCTTTATAACAACATCTAACGATTTAACGTTTAATGTTGTGCTCAAAAAAAAAATTCCTTTTATATCTCTCAATGGTCTCCAACGATAAAACTGCCGACCAATCGCAACGATTAAACAGCCAACCAATGGCAGCTCAATGGTCTCCAAACAAGAGACTGCCGACCAATGGCAGCTCAGTGGTTTGAGAAGTGAGATCATTCGATTTCCTTTTATTATCTCCAGTTTGAACTAGTGCTTGGCTTGTGGTGCAGAAACTAAAACTTCCCGTTTTTGTATTTTGTTTTGAATTTCTTTGCTTTGAGCTTTTTAATCGATCGATAGCTTTAGGAGAAAAGAAGAAACCCCTCTGACGAAGTCTTGGCTTTTTTAAAAACGCTCAAATTTTGGCAAACAAATCTCATACGAAACGCTACTTTGATGTCAAGCTTTCGTTACTCCCTACTCCCTTCTAGCGGAGGGCGGCAAAAAGGTGTTGCATCCTAGAGCTAAAAGTGAGGAGGGAAGCAAGTTTTTTTTTCGTTTTGTTTGCTTTTTTATGTTTTTTGTTTTTTTGAGGGGGGAGAGTTAGAGGGTAAGGGGGTTAGGATTAGAGGGGGTTGGGGTTACGGTTTGGAAACCTGGGGACGAGGATATCAAGCAGGAGTTTAGTGTTAAGGTTAAAGGGCCCACGAGGGGCGTCCTTCAATTGTAAAATGCCTTTAGACGCACGTGTCTAGTCGTCTCGTTGCATCGACCTAGAGGAGTTTTCTGATAGATCTTGCGCTTTGGGCTCAGTTAATCGGTCTGTATCCATTGTAAACACGGTGTCTGCCGTTAGAAAATCGTTAACCAGGCGTTTGTGAGCTTTAACAACCATCCCTTTGAGTTTAAAACGAACGTTTCTTCAAAAGCCACTCGAGATGGAGGTACTCACGGAGGTTTGTTACGGTAACAACCCTGTGGTTTGCCATCTTCTTTCTTTCCGCAGCGTCGCAAACGCATCGGCCGGTCTCTTAGGTGACGAAAAAACGTCTGATCTCTCGACTGGAATGCTTAACGTACTAAGATTAGTAGAGTTAGTACTAAGAGTTGCATCTGGCCGCCGTAATTTTCTTCGATGATGTCTTGAAAATTTCGTGACGTCGTTTTCAAACCTCTAGGGTCGATTTTAACCTTCGACCTTAAAGTCGATTTTAGCCTTCGGTGTGGCTCTGTACAACTTTTGCGGTGAAAAAGCTTGCGCGGAGTCTACAGTTGTATTTAGCCGACAGACGCTGGCAACGCAGAAACAGAATGACTCTTGGGCGGCGCAAACCGAGCGTTCAGCAAATTTCTAGCATTTTACGTCAAAGCGGACAATCTGCACGACAAATAAAGCTAACTTTCTCGTTGCAACAGTTAGTCACTGGATCGTTGGACGAGTGTGTACAGCTGTTTTGCGTCGAAAGCCGACCGGTGGTCGGATGCGACTCTTCTTTTCATTCGAAAATCAGAACCTGGCCATCAGTCGTGTATCACCATCGAATGCTTAATGTAGTGATTTCTCGAAACGACAAAAGCTTGTAAAACAAACAGCTTCGCTGTACTGTTGCCTAATATGTTAACGGATGGCCAGGAACAACCTTGGTCTGTAATGAATGAGTTCGTTTTTCCATTCGAGGCACTAATTACTGCAGTTTTAAAAGTCACCTAAAGTATAAGCTCATCTCTCCATTCAAGAAAAACAAGCATCAGAGTTTCGGAAAGTTTGCATGCACGACACCACCATCGATGATACTTAAACAAACAGAAAATGAATTGCAAAACAGAACCACTGAATTGCAAAACATAACAACGGACAGCTTGTAAAAAGCATGGTGATGAGCTTCTTCAATCCAATCAAGGAACCAAGCATCACAGTTTCGGCAATGGTGCATGTGCAAATCAGCAAACTGTGATACTTAATCAAACAACTTCACTGTTTTGCTTAGTTTGAGAACGGATGGCTAAGAACAACCTCGTTAGTGAGTATGAAGTCATCTCTTTATTCAAGGAATTAATAATCAGAGTTTTAGAAGTCTCTTACGTGCGATACTACTAATCAACGGTACTTAATCAAACAGCCTCTCAGAATGGCCTAGTTTGAGAACGGAAGGCTAGGAACAACCTTAGTAGTGGGTCATCAGTTCAACTTTTCATTCAAGGAATTAAGCATCTAAAATCTGAAAAATAAAAAGAAGAGCTCTTTGTTAGAAGTTCTTATTTTTATTTTTCCTCAACTTCTATTTCTTTTCTTTTTTTCTTTTTTTTTTTTAATGATAGTTTTTCTTTTTTTTTTTATCTATTTTGTTCGTTTAAATTAATATAACAGGCGTTTTAGGTCGTTTCTGTAACATTATTTAACACTTTTAATTGTAATAAATATTTGAACAGAAGAAAATCCTTTTCGTAACGTTAAAATGTCATAAGAACATTTCATCTTTACCAAATACGCTTGTAAGAATAGTTTCACTTTTAATGTTTGTTGTATATGTCTTTTAATTTAGTGAATCGCAATTTGGATTTTTTTAGGCGCACATCTACTTTAGTTGCTTTTTCTTAAAGAAAGGTCACCAGAGTTCTCTTACACAGCTCCTGCAGCATAATCTTTAACAAAATACTCTTTTGAAAAGTTTTACATTGAAATAAACAAAAGCCATTTGCGTAAATAGAGATAAATTAGAGAATAAAAAGTGCATAAACGCCTCGCTACTTTGATGAAGAAGAAACGGATGACTAGATGCAACTTTTTAATTTCGTGTGCTATCTCTTTCGATTAAGGTACTTTTTGAATATTTTTTCAAAGAAATGTTAGCGTAGTTTTCCTTTTTTAAATTTAAATCATGTTTAAAGGTAGTTTTTGAATGTTTTTTCAAAGAAATGTTAGCGTAGTTTTCCTTTTTTAAATTTAAATCATGTTTAAAGGTAGTTTTTGAATGTTTTTTCAAAGAAATGTTAGCGTAGTTTTCATCTATTAAATCTAAATCATGTTTAAAGGTAGTTTTCGAATATTTTTTCACAGAAAAGTTAGCGTAGTTTTCCTCTTTTAGATTTAGCTTATGTTTAAGGTAGTTTTTGAGTATTTTTTCAAAGAAAAGTTAGCGTAGTTTTCCTCTTTTAGATCTAGCTTATGTTTAAGGTAGTTTTTGAGTATTTTTTCAAAGAAAAGTTAGCGTAGTTTTCCTCCTTTAGATCTAGCTTATAATTCAGATAGTTTTTGAATATTTTTTCAAATAAAAATTAGCAAAGTATAGTTTATTTAGCATGACATCACAAAATACTAAACTCAAAAAGGCAAGATAAAGTATAAGATAAACGTAAAATAAGATATAGATGAAACAAATGTTAGGCTGCATAAAATCAAAAACTGCATTGCCTATCATAAACACAAATGTCTAGTGAGAGCTTTTAAAGTTCGTTCTTTTCGTCTTTTATTTTTGGTGAATCGCGATTTGAATTTTCTAAGGCGCACATGTCTCTCAGTAGCTTTTTTCTTAAGGAAAGGTCGCCAGAGTTTTTTTACGCAGCTCCTGCAGCATAATCTTTAACAAAATACTCTTTTGTATATCATTACATAGAAATAAACAAAAACCATATGCGTAAACAGAGATAAATTAGAACGCAAAAGTGCATAAAAAGCCTCGCTACTTTGCTATAGAAGAAGTGGATGACTAGATACAACTTTGTAAATTCGTGCACTACCTCAATGGATTAAGGTATTTTTCGAAAGTTTTTTAAAAGCATAAATAGCGTAGTCTTCCTCTTTTAAATCTAGCTTATGTCTAAGGCAGTTTTTGAATAGATTTTCAAAGAAAGGTTAGCGTACTTTTCCACTTTTAAGTTTAGCTTATGTAGCTTGACAAAACAACACACAAAAAGACAAGATAAAATATCAGATAAACGTAAAATAAAATATAAATGAAACTAAAGTTAGGCTGCATAAAAAACAAACAACTTAATAATCTACTAGACATGTTTAAGTTGAATTAAGTAAAGTCCTTTGCGCAAATTTGGGTAAATAAGAGAGTAAAAATCCATAAAAAGAAGAAGTGGATGAGTAGATACAATTTTTTAAATTTGTGTGCTATCTCTATTGAATAAGGTAGTTTTCGAGAGTTTTTTCAAAGCAAAATTAGCGTAGTGTTCCTCTTTTAAATCTAGATTATCTCAAAAATAGATTTCGAATAGTTTTTCAAAGAAAGGTTAGCGCAGCTTTCCTCTTTTAACATTAGCTTATGTAGCTTGACATCACAGAACACAAAAAGATAAAAAAAAATATAAGACAAACGTAAAATGAAAAATAGATGTAGCTAAAGTTAGGCTGCATAAAAAACCAACAACATAATAATCTACTAGGCATGTTTAAATTGAATTAAATAAAATCCTTTTCGCAAAAATAGGTATGTTAGAGAGTAAAAGCGCATAAAAAGCCTCGCTACTTTGTTTAAGGTAGTTTTTGAATTGTTTTTCAAAGAAAGGTTAGCGTAGTTTTCCTCTTTAAAGTTTAGCTTATGTAGCTTGACATCACAGAACACAAAAAGATAAAATAAAATATAAGACAAACGTAAAATGAAAAATAGATGTAGCTAAAGTTAGGCTGTATAAAAAACCAACACCATAATAATCTACTAGGCATGTTTAAATTGAATTAAATAAAATCCTTTGCGCAAAAATAGGTATGTTAGAGAGTAAAAGCGCATAAAAAGCCTCGCTACTTAGTTTAAGGTAGTTTAGGGTTAGGGTTAGGGTTAGGGTTAGGGTTAGGGTTAGGGTTAGGGTTAGGGTTAGGGTTAGGGTTAGGGTTGGGTTAGGGTTAGGGTTAGGGTTAGGGTTAGGGTTAGGGTTAGGGTTAGGGTTAGGGTTAGGGTTAGGGTTAGGGTTAGGGTTAGGGTTAGGGTTAGGGTTAGGGTTAGGGTTAAAGGGCCCACGAGGGGCGTCCTTCAATTGTAAAATGCCTTTAGACGCACGTGTCTAGTCGTCTCGTTGCATCGACCTAGAGGAGTTTTCTGATAGATCTTGCGCTTTGGGCTCAGTTAATCGGTCTGTATCCATTGTAAACACGGTGTCTGCCGTTAGAAAATCGTTAACCAGGCGTTTGTGAGCTTTAACAACCATCCCTTTGAGTTTAAAACGAACGTTTCTTCAAAAGCCACTCGAGATGGAGGTACTCACGGAGGTTTGTTACGGTAACAACCCTGTGGTTTGCCATCTTCTTTCTTTCCGCAGCGTCGCAAACGCATCGGCCGGTCTCTTAGGTGACGAAAAAACGTCTGATCTCTCGACTGGAATGCTTAACGTACTAAGATTAGTAGAGTTAGTACTAAGAGTTGCATCTGGCCGCCGTAATTTTCTTCGATGATGTCTTGAAAATTTCGTGACGTCGTTTTCAAACCTCTAGGGTCGATTTTAACCTTCGACCTTAAAGTCGATTTTAGCCTTCGGTGTGGCTCTGTACAACTTTTGCGGTGAAAAAGCTTGCGCGGAGTCTACAGTTGTATTTAGCCGACAGACGCTGGCAACGCAGAAACAGAATGACTCTTGGGCGGCGCAAACCGAGCGTTCAGCAAATTTCTAGCATTTTACGTCAAAGCGGACAATCTGCACGACAAATAAAGCTAACTTTCTCGTTGCAACAGTTAGTCACTGGATCGTTGGACGAGTGTGTACAGCTGTTTTGCGTCGAAAGCCGACCGGTGGTCGGATGCGACTCTTCTTTTCATTCGAAAATCAGAACCTGGCCATCAGTCGTGTATCACCATCGAATGCTTAATGTAGTGATTTCTCGAAACGACAAAAGCTTGTAAAACAAACAGCTTCGCTGTACTGTTGCCTAATATGTTAACGGATGGCCAGGAACAACCTTGGTCTGTAATGAATGAGTTCGTTTTTCCATTCGAGGCACTAATTACTGCAGTTTTAAAAGTCACCTAAAGTATAAGCTCATCTCTCCATTCAAGAAAAACAAGCATCAGAGTTTCGGAAAGTTTGCATGCACGACACCACCATCGATGATACTTAAACAAACAGAAAATGAATTGCAAAACAGAACCACTGAATTGCAAAACATAACAACGGACAGCTTGTAAAATGCATGGTGATGAGCTTCTTCAATCCAATCAAGGAACCAAGCATCACAGTTTCGGCAATGGTGCATGTGCAAATCAGCAAACTGTGATACTTAATCAAACAACTTCACTGTTTTGCTTAGTTTAAGAACGGATGGCTAAGAACAACCTCGTTAGTGAGTATGAAGTCATCTCTTCATTCCAGGAATTAATAATAATCAGAGTTTTAGAAGTCTCTTACGTGCGATACTACTATCAACGGTACTTAATCAAACAGCCTCTCAGAATGGCCTAGTTTGAGAACGGAAGGCTAGGAACAACCTTAGTAGTGAGTCATCAGTTCAACTTTTCATTCAAGGAATTAAGCATCTAAAATCTGAAAAATAAAAAGAAGAGCTCTTTGTTAGAAGTTCTTATTTTTATTTTTCCTCAACTTCTATTTCTTTTCTTTTTTTACTTTTTTTTTTTTAATGATAGTTTTTCTTTTTTTTTATCTATTTTGTTCGTTTAAATTAATACAACAGGCGTTTTAGGTCGTTTCTGTAACATTATTTAACACTTTAAATTGTAATAAATATTTGAACAGAAGAAAATCCCTTTCGTAACGTTAAAATGTCATAAGAACATTTCATCTTTACCAAATACGCTTGTAAAAATAGTTTCACTTTTAAAGTTTGTTGTATATGTCTTTTAATTTAGTGAATCGCAATTTGGATTTTCTTAGGCGCACATCTACTTTAGTTGCTTTTTCTTAAAGAAAGGTCACCAGAGTTTTCTTACACAGCCCCTGCAGCATAATCTTTAACAAAATACTCTTTTGAAAAGTTTTACATTGAAATAAACAAAAGCCATTTGCGTAAGTAGAGATAACTTAGAGAATAAAAAGTGCATAAACGCCTCGCTACTTTGATGAAGAAGAAACGGATGACTAAATGCAACTTTTTAATTTCGTGTGCTATCTCTTTCGATTAAGGTACTTTTTGAATATTTTTTCAAAGAAATGTTAGCGTAGTTTTCCTTTTTTAAATTTAAATCATGTTTAAAGGTAGTTTTTGAATGTTTTTTCAAAGAAATGTTAGCGTAGTTTTCATCTATTAAATTTAAATCATGTTTAAAGGTAGTTTTTGAATGTTTTTTCAAAGAAATGTTAGCGTAGTTTTCATCTATTAAATCTAAATCATGTTTAAAGGTAGTTTTCGAATATTTTTTCAAAGAATTGTTAGCGTAGTTTTCCTCTTTTAGATCTAGCTTATGTTTAAGGTAGTTTTTGAGTATTTTTTCAAAGAAAAGTTAGCGTAGTTTTCCTCTTTTAGATCTAGCTTATGTTTAAGGTAGTTTTTGAGTATTTTTTCAAAGAAAAGTTAGCGTAGTTTTCCTCTTTTAGATCTAGCTTATGTTTAAGGTAGTTTTTAAATATTTTTTTAAAGAAAAGTTAGCATAGTTTTCCTCTTTTGGATATAGCTTATGTTTAAGGTAGTTTTTAAATATTTTTTTTAAAGAAAAGTTAGCGTAGTTTTCCTCCTTTAGATCTAGCTTATAATTCAGGTAGTTTTTGAATATTTTTTCAAATAAAAATTAGCAAAGTATAGTTTATTTAGCATGACATCACAAAATACTAAACTCAAAAAGGCAAGATAAAGTATAAGATAAACGTAAAATAAGATATAGATGAAACAAATGTTAGGCTGCATAAAATCAAAAACTGCATTGCCTATCATAAACACAAATGTCTAGTGAGAGCTTTTAAAGGTCGTTCTTTTCGTCTTTTAATTTGGTGAATCGCGATTTGAATTTTCTAAGGCGCACATGTCTTTCAGTTGCTTTTTTCTTAAGGAAAGGTCGCCAGAGTTTTTTTACGCAGCTCCTGCAGCATAATCTTTAACAAAATACTCTTTTGTATATCATTACATAGAAATAAACAAAAACCATATGCGTAAACAGAGATAAATTAGAACGCAAAAGTGCATAAAAAGCCTCGCTACTTTGCTATAGAAGAAGTGGATGACTAGATACAACTTTGTAAATTCGTGCACTACCTCAATGGATTAAGGTATTTTTCGAAAGTTTTTTAAAAGCATAAATAGCGTAGTCTTCCTCTTTTAAATCTAGCTTATGTCTAAGGCAGTTTTTGAATAGATTTTCAAAGAAAGGTTAGCGTACTTTTCCACTTTTAAGTTTAGCTTATGTAGCTTGACAAAACAACACACAAAAAGACAAGATAAAGTATCAGATAAACGTAAAATAAAATATAAATGAAACTAAAGTTAGGCTGCATAAAAAACAAACAACTTAATAATCTACTAGACATGTTTAAGTTGAATTAAGTAAAGTCCTTTGCGCAAATTTGGGTAAATAAGAGAGTAAAAATCCATAAAAAGAAGAAGTGGATGAGTAGATACAATTTTTTAAATTTGTGTGCTATCTCTATTGAATAAGGTAGTTTTCGAGAGTTTTTTCAAAGCAAAATTAGCGTAGTGTTCCTCTTTTAAATCTAGATTATCTCAAAAATAGATTTCGAATAGTTTTTCAAAGAAAGGTTAGCGCAGCTTTCCTCTTTTAACATTAGCTTATGTAGCTTGACATCACAGAACACAAAAAGATAAAATAAAATATAAGACAAACGTAAAATGAAAAATAGATGTAGCTAAAGTTAGGCAGCATAAAAAACCAACAACATAATAATCTACTAGGCATGTTTAAATTGAATTAAATAAAATCCTTTGCGCAAAAATAGGTATGTTAGAGAGTAAAAGCGCATAGAAAGCCTCGCTACTTTGCTGTGAAAGAAGTGGATGACTAGATACAACTTTTTAAAATCCTGTGCTATCTCTATCGATTAAGGTAGTTTTCGAAAGATTTTTCAAAGCAAAAATAGCGTAGTCTTTCTCTTTTAAATCTAGATTATGTCTAAGGTAGTTTTTGAACAGCTTTTCAAAGAAAGGTTAGCGTAGCTTTCCTCTTTTAAGTTTAGCTTATGTAGCTTGACATCACAAAACACAAAATTCAAAAAGACAAAATAAAATATAAGATAAACGTAAAATAAAATATAGATGAAGCTAAAGTTAGACTGCATAAAAAAACAACAACGTAATAACCTACTAGAATCTAATAAAACCCTATGCACAAATGTAGGTATGTTAGAGAGTAAAAGTGCATAAAAAGCCTCGCTACTTTGTTTAAGGTAGTTTTTGAATAGTTTTTCAAAGAAAGCTTAGCGTAGTTTTCCTCTTTAAAGTTTGGCTTATGTAGCTTGACATCACAAAACACAAAACACTAAAAGGAAAGGTAATATAAAAGTTAATCGTAAAATAAAATGTAGGTGAAATAAATGTTAGGCTGCATAAAAGAAAAAAAAAATCGTAACATAATAATCTTCTATATATGTTTGGATTGAATTAAATGAATTCCTTTGCGTAAATATAAGCAAACTAGTGAGAAAAAGTGCATAAAGAGCCTCGCTACTTTGCTGCAGAAGTAGTGGATGACTATATGCAATTTTTTAAAATCGTGTGCTATCTCTATCGATTAAGGTAGTTTTCGAAAGTTTTTTCAAAGTAAAAATAGTGTAGTTTTCCTCTTTTAAATCTAGCTTTTGTCTAGGGTAGTTTATGAATAGATTTTCAAAGAAAGGTTAGCGTAGCATTCCACTTTTAAGTTTAGCTTAAGTTGCTTGGCATCACAAAACTCAAAACTCAAAAAGAAAAGATAAAATATATGATAAACCTAAAACATAATATAGATGAAACTAAAGTTAGGCTGCATAAAAAACCAACAACATAATAATCTACTAGGCATGTTTAAATTGAATTAAATAAAATCCTTTGCGCAAATGTAGGTATGTTAGAGAGTAAAAGTGCATGAAAAGCCTCGCTACTTTGTTAAAGGTAGTTTTTGAATAGTTTTTCAAAGCAAGTTTAGCGTAGTTTTCCTCTTTTATGTTTAGACTATGTAGCTTGACATCACAGAACACAAAGCTCAAAAAGGCAAGATAAAATATAAGTTAATCGTAAAATATAGATGTAACAAAGTTTAGACTGCATAAAAAACCAACAACATAATAATCTACTAGGCATGTTTAAGTTGAATTAAATAATGTCCTTTGCGCAAATATAGGAAAGTTAGAGTAAAAATCCATAAAAAGCCTCGATACTTTGCTGAAGAAGAAGATGACTATATGCAACTTTTTAAAATTGTGAGCTATCTATATCGATTTAGGTCCTTTTTGAGTACTTTTTCAAAGAAAAGTTAGCGCAGTTTTCCCCTTTTAAGATTAGATTATGAAGCTTGACATAACAAAACACAAAACTAACAAAGGCAAGATAAAATATAAGGTAAACGCAATATAATGTATAGATGAAACTAAAGTTAGGCTGCATAAAACAAACGGGTAACAATACTCTTCTATGTATGTTTACATTGAGTTAAATAAAATCCTTTGCGCAAATATAGGTATGTTAGAGAATAAAAGTGCATAAAAAGCCTCAGTACTTTGCTGTAGAAGAAGTGGATGAGTAGATACAATTTTTTAAATTTGTGTGCTATCTCTATCGAATAAGTTAGTTTTCGAGAGTTTTTTCAAAGCAAAATTAGCGTAGTGTTCCTCTTTTAAATCTAGATTATCTCAAAAATAGATTTCGAATAGTTTTTCAAAGAAAGGTTAGCGCAGCTTTCCTCTTTTAACATTAGCTTATGTAGCTTGACATCACAGAACACAAAAAGATAAAATAAAATATAAGACAAACGTAAAATGAAAAATAGATGTAGCTAAAGTTAGGCTGCATAAAAAACCAACAACATAATAATCTACTAGGCATGTTTAAATTGAATTAAATAAAATCCTTTGCGCAAAAATAGGTATGTTAGAGAGTAAAAGCGCATAAAAAGCCTCGCTACTTTGTTAAAGGTAGTTTTTGAATAGTTTTTCAAAGACAGGTTAGCGTAAATTTCCTCTTTAAAGTTTAGCTTATGTAGCTTGACATCACAAAATATAAAACTCAAAAAGACAAGATAAAATATAAGATAAACGCAAAATAAAATATAGATGAAACTAAAGTTAGGCTGCATACAAAACCAACAACATAATATTCTACTAGTTATGTTTAAATTGAATTAAATAAAATCCTTTACGCAAATATAGGTAAGTTAGAGAGTAAAAGTGCATAAAAAGCTTTACTTTGCTGAAGAAGAAGATGAATAGATGCAACTTTTTAAATTCGTGAGCTATCTCTATCGGTGTAAGGTAGTTTTTGAACAATTTTTCAAAGAAAAGTTAGCCTAGTTTTCTTCTTTTAAGTTTAAATTATGTAGCTTGACATCACAAAATACAAAACTCAAAAAGACAAGATAAAATATAAGATAAACGCAAAATAAAATATAGATGAAACTAAAGTTAGGCTGCATACAAAACCAACAACATAATATTCTACTAGAAAAGTTAGCCTAGTTTCCTTCTTTTAAGTTTAGATTATGTAGCTTGACATCACAAAACACAAAAAGGCAAGATAAAATACAAGGTAAACGTAAAATAAAATAGAAGTCAAACAAAAGTTAGGTTGCATAAATACAAAAACTGCATTGCCAAAAATAGAATTTGTTGTCTAGAAAGACCTTTTAAACTTTGTTTCTTTCGTTTTTTGACTTAGTGAATCGCGATCTGGTTTTTCTTAGGCGCGCTTGTTTCTTAGTTGTTTTTTTTGTAAAGAAACTTTATTCAGACGTTTTTTTTTACGCAACTCCTTTAACATTATTTTTAACAAAGTATTCTTTTATACGTGTTTACATTGAAATAAAACCCTTTGCGTAAATAGAGATAAATTAGAGAGCAAAAGTACATAAAAAGCCTCGCTACTTTGCAGAAGAAGAATTGGATGGCAAGATTCGTGTGCTTTCTCTTTCGTTTAAGGTACTTCTTGAATATTTTTTCAAAGAAAAGTTAGCGTAGTTTTCCCCTTTTAAGTTTAGCTTACGCAGCTTGACATCACAAAACGCAAAAACCAATAAGGCATGATAAAATACAAGATAAACGTAAAATAAAATAGAAGTGAAACAAAAGTTAGACTGCATAAAAACAAAAAAAAAAAAAAAAACATAATATACTTCTATGTATGTTTACATTGATCTAAACAAAATCCTTTGTGTAAAGATATGAAAAAATAGAGAGTAAGAGTTCATAAAAAAGCCTCGCTATTTTGCTGAAGAAGAAATGGATGTCTAGATCTTTTAAAATAAGGAACTTTTTGATTTCTTTTTCCGAAAAATGGTTGGAGCAGTTTTCCTTTTTTAAATTTCACTTATGCAGTTTAACATCACAGGAAATATTATTTTGCTTTTTAACAAACTCTTAAAAACATCAGAAGTAATTCTAAATGCAACTCTATTAAAAGTTTTCACAGAATAACAAAACGACTTCTTTTTTTTTTTTTTAAAGATAAAAAAAAGTTTGAACTATCTTTAAATAAGAAATGTGAGAACAGTTTAACAGAACTTCTTGTTTATTATGTCTTTAGCGAAACAGATAAAAATATTTGCAAAAGCATAGATAAAACAAACTACACAAAAGGCCCATCTTTATTGCCAAACTGAACAAACTTATCTAAACTACATAAATGGTTTCACGATATTGCCATATTGAACAAACTTTTCTAAACTACCCTCTTTTTGAATTTTTAGCTTCATGTTTTTAATTTTGTCTTTAATATGGCTTTGGTAGGAGTACTTTTGCAAGACATGAATGAGCTTGTCACTGCTATGATTTGCCAAGATGCCAAGGTAATCTTTGTACGAGCAACTTGAGCTTACATCTGTAAACACGTCTTGCAAGATGTATGCCAACACCAAAGCTGCACATCGTGGAAAACTTCTGGTGTTGAACCATTCGTTGTGGCCAGGGCAAGCATTCAGCTCTTCAACTATTTCATCTAAAATTTTACAAACTCAAGTCATAACACAAAGTGATTAAATCAAATATTCATTTGGTTCTGAAGTAAGACAAGATTTATTCTGTTTTTTTATTTATTTTTTTTTTGTTGACCTTATTGTTTGCACTGATAGCAATAACTGGTTTTTGAAAGATTACCTAAATGGCATTGGCTAACTTCTGCTTTGTTTTCCTTTGTTCTTGGCTGAGTTGATCCTGAAATAAAATAAAACCATGTTCATTTTTCTAATTCATAAAAACCATCAACAGTTTCTAAGTGTTAGAGATGATAACAAGCTGTGCATGATTTCTAACGGTGATGTTTCTAACTTCATCATTAGAAATCGGGTAGACACAACTTTCTAAAAGTGCACTTAGCAATGATGGCTAGTTTTTGTTAACAGTTAACCATCTGAAATTGTGCAAGAAGAGGTTTGTGTTTATATATCTTTGTATAAATTAGGTTTTACATTACCGATGAGTTCTTGAGTGAAAGATGGCATTTCCAACTTGATTTTTTTTCTTCTTGGATCTTTTACTTCTAAAACATAATCAGTTTTAGTATCATTCACTTGTATAAACATTTAAGCAATCACAGAATTAGTCCTGCAACAAATACATACACACTTCTGTGTTGTTTTTTTGTTTTGTTTTGTTTTTTTTACAGCTCTAACAATAACAATAGGGCAAGGAGTTGATTTGGGCATTTTCATTTTTTGAAAGCGTGTTGAGATTTGCATAAAAATCAAAAATCAAAAATCAAAAAGAATTTACCTCTGGATGTAGAGGCAAGACTTTGGCTAAATAGGCTACCAACAGATTGAACAGCATAAGGTGAGAGCTGCTTTGCAAGAACAGTACCAGCCTGTTGGACAGGAACAGCTGAAACTGGATCAGATGAAAGAAACAAACTGGGTTTGGCCAATGTTTGCTGAAAAGCAACAAGGCTAGGAGTCAGAGGAACAGAAAAGACCTCTTTTGAAGGACAGAAAGCGACTTGCTGAGAAGGAGAAGCAGAAACAGGTTTGGCAACCACTTGCTCATTAAAGTAAACTGGAGAAAGTTTTGCATGGTGTTCAATAAAATCCGGTTCATCAGGAAATAATGTTAATGCAAGAGGAGAACAAGCTGTGCCAACAGGAACAGCTAGAGTCTGATCTACATCCATACAAACAGCTTGTTCGTTAGGAACTAGTTGTGCAAGAGCAGGGGATAGTTCAAGAACTGGACCAGCGATTGTTTGTTCAGATGGAACAGACGAAACAGGAGTTGAGGTAGGTTCACACAAGAAATCTACGGCATGGTCGTTGCTATCCTCTAAAGGAACATTGTTTTCTACAGCTGGAGAAAACGGAACCACTGTGGTACAGCTGAAAGTAGCAGCACATTCTTCAGAGTCAGAACCGGAGTCTAAATCTTCCTCAAAGATGTCCTCAACCTCATGAAAACCGTACTCCTCTGCATTAGTTTGGAGCCAGTCCATCACATCCTTCTCCTTCTTTGGTGGTCTCTCAGACTTTTCAACAGTCAAAGACTCTATGACTCCGAAGGACTGTCCGATGCCCAGGGCAAAGCGCAACTCCTCTGCAGCGTTCCACTGGGACACATAAAAGCTATCCATTGTGTTCCTGCTGTGCTTCATGTAGAGTGTAGCAAACCGCTCGCGATCTTCTTTGCTGTTGTTGGCAAAGTAAGTGGCTATCGAACCGCGAATGCAAGTGGGAGTAAGACGCTTCATGGGAATGTTTACTTGGCTTTTTCTGAAGCAGGACGTCAGGCAAGAGGAGATAGCAGAGGAACCCATCTGGTAAACAGGCACTCTAGTTGCACCGAGTGTCACACATTCGTCTTTGTTGGGTCTCATCGATGGAAAAAGGGGCCTGTAGCAGTCGCTCAACTCCAAAACAGTCTTGGTGTCTGCAGCCATGTAGTGAGAGTCGTTGACAAGAAGGTCTCTGTATCTCAGCAAATAAATATCGATCAACACTTTCAAGTCGTTCGGCACTAGAATGTTTTTGGCTCCGTACTTGTATGCTGTTTTGTAGCGCTCTTGCACAATGCAATATCCACACTCACTCTTCTCAGCAGCCATGTAGTCTCTAATGTTTAAAAGAGCAATGTTAGATTTTCTTAAACTGTTAATTACAGTGACAGAGAGCAGAAGATGGTTTCGTAGAGACACAGCATTGTCTCTAGTCGGTGTAAGAGACGGCTTTCTAATCGATTCCACTAACTGTCTTACGTATGCAGACTTGCCATATTCGTTCAGCAAACTGACATTGATGATGTTGATGCATTTTTTGCTTTTCACAAGGCTCCTCCTCAAAGAACGAAAGGGCCTCAGCACTTTTTGTAACTCCTCCACCTTGCAGCGCAAACGTCGGATGGCCTCATGAGAAAGTCCGAAATAGACATTCCTGGCTTCACTGAAACGAAACAGGAGACAAAGGTAGACAAGGCGGTTGTACAACGTGTGACAAGACATGGCTTTTGTTTGGTCAAGTTCACTCAGCTTGGAATTGAGCTGAATGTTTTTAAAGTGCATGGAAAAGTATCTATCCTCCAAAACGTTGGAATTGGTGAGAGCGTTCGGGTGCAGCGTCAGCGTGCTGTCACAACATGTCAATATTTCAACAACTGCATTTTTGTAGATCTTTGCTTGTGACAAAGTGTTGTTGTTGGCTACCACAAGCCACTTTTCAAAATCTCTGAAGAGCTCATCTGCTGACTGGTAATAAAAGTGAAAAGCATCTTTGTCCAGCTGAAACAAGAGTCTCTTATCTTCTGTCAAGACGGAGGAGTTGGAAACCAAGTGCTTTAAGGAATTAAAATCAGAGTCTAGGACGGATTCGGTGTTCAGCTCTTTGTTTTCTACAGAGGTGCAGTGGTTTGCAGAAGGAGCCTCGGACGAACCAGCAACTGATGAGGGCAAGCTTAAAAGAGGATCAGAGGAAAGAACCGGAGAAGAAAAAGAGGAGGAAGGCCCAGGAGCAGAGGATGCAGAGCCTGATGCAGACGCTTGTTCAGCTACTGGCTTAATACCAAAGAAGGCAGGTCGAATAAATTGAGGGACATAGAGCTTGTCGTTGTCGTATCGCTTTGCCTCTGCAATCTTTTGTTTGATCGTCTTGGAATCGTAGAAATGAGTCTCTTTCAAGTGTATGTCCAGTCGGTCGTAATACTTCCAACATTGCAAACAGGGGTAAGGTTTTGGACAGCCGGACTTGCGTTCGAGACGAGCATGCTGAAACTTCCTGACCATTGCAGAGTAAAAGATGGAAGCTTCATCCAAAGTCCAAGAATGATCTTTTTTAGTCAAGTGTCTTTTAATGCTTGTGGAGGAATGTTTGCACAAAGGCATCGGACAGCTAACAGCGTACCTCTTCTTGGTACCATAGAAAGGTACAACCCTGTTTACGGAGCCACACGCTGCAACTAATGCGGCCCTGACTTTGTTTTTGAGCTTTAAGTCTCTCTGTTCTTGTGACTGCCTTCTTTTCTTTTTTTTCGCTTTAGAGTTCGGAGAAGGGGCAACAACAGTGTTGTTTTCTTGTGAAGAAGACATGTTCAGGTGTTTGTTTGCAACGGTTTATGCTAAAAAAAAGAAGACAGTTAGTGAGAGTGTTTTTCTTCTGCCTGCATCCTGGAATCCTGGAATGTTTACAACTGCAGGGAAGAGCTGTGTTTTTTCGAATCCTCTGCAAAAGAGAAAAAAGAAAGAAAAGAGAGCAACAAGAAGAAACAAAGTTTCCACTAGCAAATGAAAAAGAATGAGAGCAACTAGCATTACATGCATGGTGGCAGCAGTGATTGCTATTATGAGAAGGAGAATGAGAAAAAAAAAAAAAAAAAAGAAACAAATAAATAAAGAGATGGAGTTTGAGAGGATCTCGCAACCATATGACTCAAAGAAAGAAACTGTGTTGAAAAAAGGCAAGAGAGGGCAAATAGAACTTGCTAACAAGGACAAATGACAGACATAACTACAACAGTAACAACTCTCATTGCAAGCATAATAACAACAGCATCAGCATCACTGACTCAGAGAGTGTTGACATAACAAAAAAGAAAACAAAAGTACAAGCCAAGTGGGGGAACATTAACAAACACTCATTGCAACTATAACAACAACAACAACAACAGCAACAGCATCACTGACTCAGAGGGTATTGATAAAAAAAAACAAGCAAAACAAAAACAAACAAAAAAACAAATAAAAAAACAAAACAAGCAAATTGGGTGAACAGTAACAACTCTCATTGCAAGCATAATAACAACAACAGCATCAGCATCAGCATCACTGACTCAGAGAGTGTTGACAAAATAAAATAGACAATAAGCAAGCAAAGTGGGTGAACAGTAACAACTCTCACTGCAAGCATAATAACAACAACAGCATCAGCATCAGCATCACTGACTCAGAGAGTGTTGATAAAATAAAACAGATTATAAACAAACAAAGTGGGTGAACAGTAACAGCTCTCATTGAAAGCATAATAACAACAACAGCATCACTAACTCAGAGGATATATAAAAAAACAAACAAACAAACAAACAAAACAAAAACAAAAAAAAAACAAGCAAAGTGGCTGAACAGTAACAGCTATCATTGCAAGTAAAATAACAACAACAGCATCAGCAACATCATCACTGACTCAGAGAGTGGTGATAAAATAAAACAGATTAAAAAACAAGCAAAGTGGCTAAACAGTAACAACTATAAATACAAGTAAAATGACAAAAGCAGCAACAGCATCACTAACTCGCAGGGTGTTGATAAAAAAAAAAGCAACAAACAAATAAAGCAAGCAAAGTGGGTGAACATTAACACTCATTGCAACTATAATAACACCAACAGCAACAGCATCAGTGACTCAAAGGGTGTTGATAAACAAAAACAAAGGCACAAACAAAACAAGCAGAGTGGGTGAACATTAACAACACTTATTGCAAGCATAATAACAACAACAGCATCAGCATCACTGACTCAGAGAGTGTTGATAAAATAAAATAGATTATAAACATGCCAAGTTTGTGAACATTAACAAACACTCATTGCAACTATAACAACGACTACAGCAACAGCATCACTTACTCAGAGAGTGTTGAGAAAAAAAACAACAAAAAAAACAAAAACAAAACAAAACAGAAAACAGAAGTACAAGCCAAGGGGGGGAACATTAACAAACACTCATTGCAACTATAACAACAACAACAGCAACAGCATCACTTACTCAGAGGATATTGATAAAAAAAACAAACAAACAAACAAACAAAACAAGCAAAGTGGCTGAACAGTAACAGCTATCATTGCAAGTAAAATAACAACAACAGCATCAGCAACATCATCACTGACTCAGAGAGTGGTGATAAAATAAAACAGATTAAAAAACAAGCAAAGTGGCTGAACAGTAACAACTATAAATACAAGTAAAATGACAAAAGCAGCAACAGCATCACTAACTCGCAGGGTGTTGATAAAAAAAAAAAGCAACAAACAAACAAAGCAAGCAAAGTGGGTGAACATTAACACTCATTGCAACTATAATAACACCAACAGCAACAGCATCAGTGACTCAAAGGGTGTTGATAAACAAAAACAAAAGCACAAACAAAACAAGCAAAGTGGGTGAACATTAGCAACACTTATTGCAAGCACAATAACAACAACAGCATCAGCATCACTGACTCAGAGAGTGTTGATAAAACAAAATAGATTATAAACAAGCCAAGTTGGTGAACATTAACAAACACTCATTGCAACTGTAATAAGAACAACAGCAACAGCATCACTGACACAAAGGGTGTTGATAAACAAAAACAAAAACACAAGCAAAGTGGGTGAACATTAACAACACTCATTGCAACTATAACAACAACAACAGCAACAGCATCACTGGCTCAAAGGGTGTTGATAAAATAAAGAAATAAAAACAAAACAAGCAAAGTGGGTGAACAGTAACAACTCCCATTGCAAGCATAATAACGACAACAGCAACAGCAACACCATCACTGACTCAGAGAGTGTTGATAAAATAAAATAGATTATAAACAAGCCAAGTTGGTGAACATTAACAAACACTCATTGCAACTATAACAACGACTACAGCAACAGCATCACTTACTCAGAGAGTGTTGAGAAAAAAAAAACAAAAACAAAAAAAAAACAAAACAAAACAGAAAACAAAAGTACAAGCCAAGTGGGGGAACATTAACAAACACTCATTGCAACTGTAACAACAACAACAGCAACAGCATCACTTACTCAGAGAGTGTTTATAAATAAAACAAAAAACAAAAACAAGAAACAAAAATACAAGCCAAGTGGGTGATTACTAACAGCGCTAACAGCAGCAACAACAGTGTCTTTAGAAACAACAAACAAGTACAACAGCAACAACTGCTTTTACAGAGTATAACAATAACAACAACATGGCACTAACAACAACAAAAGGGTTGGAATAAAAACCTGTAGGCAAAAGGAGAGCTGCATTCAGACAAGATCGATTACAAAGAGGCTCTTCTTTAGGACAGAGGAGAAACTGCTTTTGAGGGACAGAGGGACTTTTGTTGTTGTGGTTGTTGTTGTTGTTGTGCAGAAACCAACAAACTTTTATTGAACCGAATATAACCGAATATAACCGAAAGTCTTGTTTGCTTCTGTTTTGTGCCATCAAGAAGGGAAAACAAAACATCACAAAACAAACGAAGCAAACGAAACAAACAAACAAACAAACGAACGAAACAAACAAACAAAAAAAAAAAAATTAAAAAAATTAACAAACAAACAAACAAACAAACAAGCAAACAAACAAAAACAAATAAGAAAAACAGAAAACGCAGTACCGAAACCTCGCCATTTTTTATCCTTCCTCAAGCTTTCTCTGGGCGCCAAAGACCGAGAAAGTTGAGCAAACGTGACGTTGAGGGGGGGGAGGGGGGTACTTAAGGACAGCAGACCGACCAATGGCACGCTTAGGAGAGACCCACGTGAATGCTACATTTTCTTTCTATGTACGCTGAATCCGCTCAAAGTCTGGAATTTCCAGCATTCACGTGTCATCACTCCAGCCACCAGATTGGCCCACACTTTGCACACTTTCAAGACTAGAAACTCACTTGTGCTCAATTTGAGCAAAAAAAAAAAAAAACTAAGTCTCGCATGGCGACAACTTTTCCAAAAGCAAACAAAGGCAAACGAAGGCAAACGAAGAAAAAACAAAAACAAATAAACAAAAACAAAACCGAATAGGGAGAGAGAGAGTGAGTCGACTCATTTCTTTCGACTGCCTTAAACGAGAAGTCTAAAACGTTTAAAAGTTGAAAACTAAGTTTTTTAAATGAACTGCACCGAAAAAACTTTACGACAGTTTAGCTGGTTAAAAACGCAGAGGAAAATATTTTATAAAATTTAAGCGTTCTAAAGATGTCCATTTTTGTTTTTGTTTTTTTTATTTTGGTTTGTTTCTGGCTTGTTTCTTTCTTTAAATTCTAGCGATCGAGCATATTTGAACGGTTTCATCAACCTGTCGGCGCACGTGCTCGAGAGCTAGAACTTTGATTGCTTTTGTTGTTGAGAATTGAGAATGTCCGAGCAGGTTTTTTTATCGATTTCATCGCTTGTGGCGAGGCAAAAATCAAAACGCTTTTTGGACGAAAGAAAAGAGATTAAAAGGAAAAAAGAGAAGAAAAAAAAAACAAAAAAATAGGTTATGTGTTATGAACATTTATTTTCTCACGCGATGACGTCTAGTTTTGTTAGAGTAATTAAAATATGGTATCAAGTTTGTAATTTCTATCTTATTTTTAGTTACGGATAATTGCCAATTATGTCACGTTTAGTATACACAACGCTGTTTTCTTAATAGCAATATGATACAAACAAGTTATAAAAAAAAAAGCGTTCGCTCGATCTTCCTTAGTCAGTTGAACAAAAAGAAATTTTCACAACATATGATTGATTTGGTTGTCCTAGCAAGCTGTTTTAGCAAACGACTAGAGGTTGCAACTGTTGTTCATTGAAAACGAAAAATCTAGCGTCAGCAAGAAATTTTTGAATACATAATGTACACAAAAGTGGCACTTACAAATGAAAATGTAAAAAAAAACTGTTTACCTTGATGCCAGACTCGCAGAGATGTTGTCGCTCGTTGCTATCGACTGCGAACAGCTTTGTTGTTTTTCGAAGTGCCTCTTCATTCTACTTATAGCCGAAGTTTTGGCTTCGAAAAAAAATACGAACGTCGTTAAGCTCAACGAGCTGCTTTAATTGTTGTTCGTGCGAAAACGAAATGCTTAAAACGGATAAAAGTGTTGGCGTAATTACACTTTTCGACCGCGATGCAGTTTGTCAACTCTAGCGTACTTTTTTGGCTCGTGGAGCAAAAGCCTCATGATAATAGCAAAGGCTTAAAATGTCTTAACATGTCAGCAAAGGCTTAATATGCTTAATAAACTGTGGTTAAGCTTTTGCGGTGCAGTTCATTTACAACTTAATTTGCAACTTGCTGGCACAAGCAAACGTTTATGACTTCTCGTTTAAGACAGTTGAGCGAAATCAGTCGACTCACTCATTCTCCCTTTTCTGTTTTGTTTTTGTTTTGTTTTTTTGTTTTTGTTTTTGTTTTTGTTTGTTTTTTTTTTTTCTTTGTTTGTCTTTTGTTTAAAATGTAAAAAACTCGAAAGGAAAGTTGTTGCTTTGTTTGCTTATTGAAAGTTTTCGCCAGTTGCAAGACTTAGTTTTGTTTTTGTTTACTTATTAAAATATCGAGGAAAATATTTGAGGACATCGCATTCTAATGGTGCCTTTATAACAACATCTAACGATTTAACGTTTAATGTTGTGCTCAAAAAAAAAATTCCTTTTATATCTCTCAATGGTCTCCAACGATAAAACTGCCGACCAATCGCAACGATTAAACAGCCAACCAATGGCAGCTCAATGGTCTCCAAACAAGAGACTGCCGACCAATGGCAGCTCAGTGGTTTGAGAAGTGAGATCATTCGATTTCCTTTTATTATCTCCAGTTTGAACTAGTGCTTGGCTTGTGGTGCAGAAACTAAAACTTCCCGTTTTTGTATTTTGTTTTGAATTTCTTTGCTTTGAGCTTTTTAATCGATCGATAGCTTTAGGAGAAAAGAAGAAACCCCTCTGACGAAGTCTTGGCTTTTTTAAAAACGCTCAAATTTTGGCAAACAAATCTCATACGAAACGCTACTTTGATGTCAAGCTTTCGTTACTCCCTACTCCCTTCTAGCGGAGGGCGGCAAAAAGGTGTTGCATCCTAGAGCTAAAAGTGAGGAGGGAAGCAAGTTTTTTTTTCGTTTTGTTTGCTTTTTTATGTTTTTTGTTTTTTTGAGGGGGGAGAGTTAGAGGGTAAGGGGGTTAGGATTAGAGGGGGTTGGGGTTACGGTTTGGAAACCTGGGGACGAGGATATCAAGCAGGAGTTTAGTGTTAAGGTTAAAGGGCCCACGAGGGGCGTCCTTCAATTGTAAAATGCCTTTAGACGCACGTGTCTAGTCGTCTCGTTGCATCGACCTAGAGGAGTTTTCTGATAGATCTTGCGCTTTGGGCTCAGTTAATCGGTCTGTATCCATTGTAAACACGGTGTCTGCCGTTAGAAAATCGTTAACCAGGCGTTTGTGAGCTTTAACAACCATCCCTTTGAGTTTAAAACGAACGTTTCTTCAAAAGCCACTCGAGATGGAGGTACTCACGGAGGTTTGTTACGGTAACAACCCTGTGGTTTGCCATCTTCTTTCTTTCCGCAGCGTCGCAAACGCATCGGCCGGTCTCTTAGGTGACGAAAAAACGTCTGATCTCTCGACTGGAATGCTTAACGTACTAAGATTAGTAGAGTTAGTACTAAGAGTTGCATCTGGCCGCCGTAATTTTCTTCGATGATGTCTTGAAAATTTCGTGACGTCGTTTTCAAACCTCTAGGGTCGATTTTAACCTTCGACCTTAAAGTCGATTTTAGCCTTCGGTGTGGCTCTGTACAACTTTTGCGGTGAAAAAGCTTGCGCGGAGTCTACAGTTGTATTTAGCCGACAGACGCTGGCAACGCAGAAACAGAATGACTCTTGGGCGGCGCAAACCGAGCGTTCAGCAAATTTCTAGCATTTTACGTCAAAGCGGACAATCTGCACGACAAATAAAGCTAACTTTCTCGTTGCAACAGTTAGTCACTGGATCGTTGGACGAGTGTGTACAGCTGTTTTGCGTCGAAAGCCGACCGGTGGTCGGATGCGACTCTTCTTTTCATTCGAAAATCAGAACCTGGCCATCAGTCGTGTATCACCATCGAATGCTTAATGTAGTGATTTCTCGAAACGACAAAAGCTTGTAAAACAAACAGCTTCGCTGTACTGTTGCCTAATATGTTAACGGATGGCCAGGAACAACCTTGGTCTGTAATGAATGAGTTCGTTTTTCCATTCGAGGCACTAATTACTGCAGTTTTAAAAGTCACCTAAAGTATAAGCTCATCTCTCCATTCAAGAAAAACAAGCATCAGAGTTTCGGAAAGTTTGCATGCACGACACCACCATCGATGATACTTAAACAAACAGAAAATGAATTGCAAAACAGAACCACTGAATTGCAAAACATAACAACGGACAGCTTGTAAAATGCATGGTGATGAGCTTCTTCAATCCAATCAAGGAACCAAGCATCACAGTTTCGGCAATGGTGCATGTGCAAATCAGCAAACTGTGATACTTAATCAAACAACTTCACTGTTTTGCTTAGTTTAAGAACGGATGGCTAAGAACAACCTCGTTAGTGAGTATGAAGTCATCTCTTCATTCCAGGAATTAATAATAATCAGAGTTTTAGAAGTCTCTTACGTGCGATACTACTATCAACGGTACTTAATCAAACAGCCTCTCAGAATGGCCTAGTTTGAGAACGGAAGGCTAGGAACAACCTTAGTAGTGAGTCATCAGTTCAACTTTTCATTCAAGGAATTAAGCATCTAAAATCTGAAAAATAAAAAGAAGAGCTCTTTGTTAGAAGTTCTTATTTTTATTTTTCCTCAACTTCTATTTCTTTTCTTTTTTTACTTTTTTTTTTTTAATGATAGTTTTTCTTTTTTTTTATCTATTTTGTTCGTTTAAATTAATACAACAGGCGTTTTAGGTCGTTTCTGTAACATTATTTAACACTTTAAATTGTAATAAATATTTGAACAGAAGAAAATCCCTTTCGTAACGTTAAAATGTCATAAGAACATTTCATCTTTACCAAATACGCTTGTAAAAATAGTTTCACTTTTAAAGTTTGTTGTATATGTCTTTTAATTTAGTGAATCGCAATTTGGATTTTCTTAGGCGCACATCTACTTTAGTTGCTTTTTCTTAAAGAAAGGTCACCAGAGTTTTCTTACACAGCCCCTGCAGCATAATCTTTAACAAAATACTCTTTTGAAAAGTTTTACATTGAAATAAACAAAAGCCTTTTGCGTAAGTAGAGATAACTTAGAGAATAAAAAGTGCATAAACGCCTCGCTACTTTGATGAAGAAGAAACGGATGACTAAATGCAACTTTTTAATTTCGTGTGCTATCTCTTTCGATTAAGGTACTTTTTGAATATTTTTTCAAAGAAATGTTAGCGTAGTTTTCCTTTTTTAAATTTAAATCATGTTTAAAGGTAGTTTTTGAATGTTTTTTCAAAGAAATGTTAGCGTAGTTTTCATCTATTAAATTTAAATCATGTTTAAAGGTAGTTTTTGAATGTTTTTTCAAAGAAATGTTAGCGTAGTTTTCATCTATTAAATCTAAATCATGTTTAAAGGTAGTTTTCGAATATTTTTTCAAAGAATTGTTAGCGTAGTTTTCCTCTTTTAGATCTAGCTTATGTTTAAGGTAGTTTTTGAGTATTTTTTCAAAGAAAAGTTAGCGTAGTTTTCCTCTTTTAGATCTAGCTTATGTTTAAGGTAGTTTTTGAGTATTTTTTCAAAGAAAAGTTAGCGTAGTTTTCCTCTTTTAGATCTAGCTTATGTTTAAGGTAGTTTTTAAATATTTTTTTAAAGAAAAGTTAGCATAGTTTTCCTCTTTTGGATATAGCTTATGTTTAAGGTAGTTTTTAAATATTTTTTTTAAAGAAAAGTTAGCGTAGTTTTCCTCCTTTAGATCTAGCTTATAATTCAGGTAGTTTTTGAATATTTTTTCAAATAAAAATTAGCAAAGTATAGTTTATTTAGCATGACATCACAAAATACTAAACTCAAAAAGGCAAGATAAAGTATAAGATAAACGTAAAATAAGATATAGATGAAACAAATGTTAGGCTGCATAAAATCAAAAACTGCATTGCCTATCATAAACACAAATGTCTAGTGAGAGCTTTTAAAGGTCGTTCTTTTCGTCTTTTAATTTGGTGAATCGCGATTTGAATTTTCTAAGGCGCACATGTCTTTCAGTTGCTTTTTTCTTAAGGAAAGGTCGCCAGAGTTTTTTTACGCAGCTCCTGCAGCATAATCTTTAACAAAATACTCTTTTGTATATCATTACATAGAAATAAACAAAAACCATATGCGTAAACAGAGATAAATTAGAACGCAAAAGTGCATAAAAAGCCTCGCTACTTTGCTATAGAAGAAGTGGATGACTAGATACAACTTTGTAAATTCGTGCACTACCTCAATGGATTAAGGTATTTTTCGAAAGTTTTTTAAAAGCATAAATAGCGTAGTCTTCCTCTTTTAAATCTAGCTTATGTCTAAGGCAGTTTTTGAATAGATTTTCAAAGAAAGGTTAGCGTACTTTTCCACTTTTAAGTTTAGCTTATGTAGCTTGACAAAACAACACACAAAAAGACAAGATAAAGTATCAGATAAACGTAAAATAAAATATAAATGAAACTAAAGTTAGGCTGCATAAAAAACAAACAACTTAATAATCTACTAGACATGTTTAAGTTGAATTAAGTAAAGTCCTTTGCGCAAATTTGGGTAAATAAGAGAGTAAAAATCCATAAAAAGAAGAAGTGGATGAGTAGATACAATTTTTTAAATTTGTGTGCTATCTCTATTGAATAAGGTAGTTTTCGAGAGTTTTTTCAAAGCAAAATTAGCGTAGTGTTCCTCTTTTAAATCTAGATTATCTCAAAAATAGATTTCGAATAGTTTTTCAAAGAAAGGTTAGCGCAGCTTTCCTCTTTTAACATTAGCTTATGTAGCTTGACATCACAGAACACAAAAAGATAAAATAAAATATAAGACAAACGTAAAATGAAAAATAGATGTAGCTAAAGTTAGGCAGCATAAAAAACCAACAACATAATAATCTACTAGGCATGTTTAAATTGAATTAAATAAAATCCTTTGCGCAAAAATAGGTATGTTAGAGAGTAAAAGCGCATAGAAAGCCTCGCTACTTTGCTGTGAAAGAAGTGGATGACTAGATACAACTTTTTAAAATCCTGTGCTATCTCTATCGATTAAGGTAGTTTTCGAAAGATTTTTCAAAGCAAAAATAGCGTAGTCTTTCTCTTTTAAATCTAGATTATGTCTAAGGTAGTTTTTGAACAGCTTTTCAAAGAAAGGTTAGCGTAGCTTTCCTCTTTTAAGTTTAGCTTATGTAGCTTGACATCACAAAACACAAAATTCAAAAAGACAAAATAAAATATAAGATAAACGTAAAATAAAATATAGATGAAGCTAAAGTTAGACTGCATAAAAAAACAACAACGTAATAACCTACTAGAATCTAATAAAACCCTATGCACAAATGTAGGTATGTTAGAGAGTAAAAGTGCATAAAAAGCCTCGCTACTTTGTTTAAGGTAGTTTTTGAATAGTTTTTCAAAGAAAGCTTAGCGTAGTTTTCCTCTTTAAAGTTTGGCTTATGTAGCTTGACATCACAAAACACAAAACACTAAAAGGAAAGGTAATATAAAAGTTAATCGTAAAATAAAATGTAGGTGAAATAAATGTTAGGCTGCATAAAAGAAAAAAAAAATCGTAACATAATAATCTTCTATATATGTTTGGATTGAATTAAATGAATTCCTTTGCGTAAATATAAGCAAACTAGTGAGAAAAAGTGCATAAAGAGCCTCGCTACTTTGCTGCAGAAGTAGTGGATGACTATATGCAATTTTTTAAAATCGTGTGCTATCTCTATCGATTAAGGTAGTTTTCGAAAGTTTTTTCAAAGTAAAAATAGTGTAGTTTTCCTCTTTTAAATCTAGCTTTTGTCTAGGGTAGTTTATGAATAGATTTTCAAAGAAAGGTTAGCGTAGCATTCCACTTTTAAGTTTAGCTTAAGTTGCTTGGCATCACAAAACTCAAAACTCAAAAAGAAAAGATAAAATATATGATAAACCTAAAACATAATATAGATGAAACTAAAGTTAGGCTGCATAAAAAACCAACAACATAATAATCTACTAGGCATGTTTAAATTGAATTAAATAAAATCCTTTGCGCAAATGTAGGTATGTTAGAGAGTAAAAGTGCATGAAAAGCCTCGCTACTTTGTTAAAGGTAGTTTTTGAATAGTTTTTCAAAGCAAGTTTAGCGTAGTTTTCCTCTTTTATGTTTAGACTATGTAGCTTGACATCACAGAACACAAAGCTCAAAAAGGCAAGATAAAATATAAGTTAATCGTAAAATATAGATGTAACAAAGTTTAGACTGCATAAAAAACCAACAACATAATAATCTACTAGGCATGTTTAAGTTGAATTAAATAATGTCCTTTGCGCAAATATAGGAAAGTTAGAGTAAAAATCCATAAAAAGCCTCGATACTTTGCTGAAGAAGAAGATGACTATATGCAACTTTTTAAAATTGTGAGCTATCTATATCGATTTAGGTCCTTTTTGAGTACTTTTTCAAAGAAAAGTTAGCGCAGTTTTCCCCTTTTAAGATTAGATTATGAAGCTTGACATAACAAAACACAAAACTAACAAAGGCAAGATAAAATATAAGGTAAACGCAATATAATGTATAGATGAAACTAAAGTTAGGCTGCATAAAACAAACGGGTAACAATACTCTTCTATGTATGTTTACATTGAGTTAAATAAAATCCTTTGCGCAAATATAGGTATGTTAGAGAATAAAAGTGCATAAAAAGCCTCAGTACTTTGCTGTAGAAGAAGTGGATGAGTAGATACAATTTTTTAAATTTGTGTGCTATCTCTATCGAATAAGTTAGTTTTCGAGAGTTTTTTCAAAGCAAAATTAGCGTAGTGTTCCTCTTTTAAATCTAGATTATCTCAAAAATAGATTTCGAATAGTTTTTCAAAGAAAGGTTAGCGCAGCTTTCCTCTTTTAACATTAGCTTATGTAGCTTGACATCACAGAACACAAAAAGATAAAATAAAATATAAGACAAACGTAAAATGAAAAATAGATGTAGCTAAAGTTAGGCTGCATAAAAAACCAACAACATAATAATCTACTAGGCATGTTTAAATTGAATTAAATAAAATCCTTTGCGCAAAAATAGGTATGTTAGAGAGTAAAAGCGCATAAAAAGCCTCGCTACTTTGTTAAAGGTAGTTTTTGAATAGTTTTTCAAAGACAGGTTAGCGTAAATTTCCTCTTTAAAGTTTAGCTTATGTAGCTTGACATCACAAAATATAAAACTCAAAAAGACAAGATAAAATATAAGATAAACGCAAAATAAAATATAGATGAAACTAAAGTTAGGCTGCATACAAAACCAACAACATAATATTCTACTAGTTATGTTTAAATTGAATTAAATAAAATCCTTTACGCAAATATAGGTAAGTTAGAGAGTAAAAGTGCATAAAAAGCTTTACTTTGCTGAAGAAGAAGATGAATAGATGCAACTTTTTAAATTCGTGAGCTATCTCTATCGGTGTAAGGTAGTTTTTGAACAATTTTTCAAAGAAAAGTTAGCCTAGTTTTCTTCTTTTAAGTTTAAATTATGTAGCTTGACATCACAAAATACAAAACTCAAAAAGACAAGATAAAATATAAGATAAACGCAAAATAAAATATAGATGAAACTAAAGTTAGGCTGCATACAAAACCAACAACATAATATTCTACTAGAAAAGTTAGCCTAGTTTCCTTCTTTTAAGTTTAGATTATGTAGCTTGACATCAAAAAACACAAAAAGGCAAGATAAAATACAAGGTAAACGTAAAATAAAATAGAAGTCAAACAAAAGTTAGGTTGCATAAATACAAAAACTGCATTGCCAAAAATAGAATTTGTTGTCTAGAAAGACCTTTTAAACTTTGTTTCTTTCGTTTTTTGACTTAGTGAATCGCGATCTGGTTTTTCTTAGGCGCGCTTGTTTCTTAGTTGTTTTTTTTGTAAAGAAACTTTATTCAGACGTTTTTTTTTACGCAACTCCTTTAACATTATTTTTAACAAAGTATTCTTTTATACGTGTTTACATTGAAATAAAACCCTTTGCGTAAATAGAGATAAATTAGAGAGCAAAAGTACATAAAAAGCCTCGCTACTTTGCAGAAGAAGAATTGGATGGCAAGATTCGTGTGCTTTCTCTTTCGTTTAAGGTACTTCTTGAATATTTTTTCAAAGAAAAGTTAGCGTAGTTTTCCCCTTTTAAGTTTAGCTTACGCAGCTTGACATCACAAAACGCAAAAACCAATAAGGCATGATAAAATACAAGATAAACGTAAAATAAAATAGAAGTGAAACAAAAGTTAGACTGCATAAAAACAAAAAAAAAAAAAAAAACATAATATACTTCTATGTATGTTTACATTGATCTAAACAAAATCCTTTGTGTAAAGATATGAAAAAATAGAGAGTAAGAGTTCATAAAAAAGCCTCGCTATTTTGCTGAAGAAGAAATGGATGTCTAGATCTTTTAAAATAAGGAACTTTTTGATTTCTTTTTCCGAAAAATGGTTGGAGCAGTTTTCCTTTTTTAAATTTCACTTATGCAGTTTAACATCACAGGAAATATTATTTTGCTTTTTAACAAACTCTTAAAAACATCAGAAGTAATTCTAAATGCAACTCTATTAAAAGTTTTCACAGAATAACAAAACGACTTCTTTTTTTTTTTTTTAAAGATAAAAAAAAGTTTGAACTATCTTTAAATAAGAAATGTGAGAACAGTTTAACAGAACTTCTTGTTTATTATGTCTTTAGCGAAACAGATAAAAATATTTGCAAAAGCATAGATAAAACAAACTACACAAAAGGCCCATCTTTATTGCCAAACTGAACAAACTTATCTAAACTACATAAATGGTTTCACGATATTGCCATATTGAACAAACTTTTCTAAACTACCCTCTTTTTGAATTTTTAGCTTCATGTTTTTAATTTTGTCTTTAATATGGCTTTGGTAGGAGTACTTTTGCAAGACATGAATGAGCTTGTCACTGCTATGATTTGCCAAGATGCCAAGGTAATCTTTGTACGAGCAACTTGAGCTTACATCTGTAAACACGTCTTGCAAGATGTATGCCAACACCAAAGCTGCACATCGTGGAAAACTTCTGGTGTTGAACCATTCGTTGTGGCCAGGGCAAGCATTCAGCTCTTCAACTATTTCATCTAAAATTTTACAAACTCAAGTCATAACACAAAGTGATTAAATCAAATATTCATTTGGTTCTGAAGTAAGACAAGATTTATTCTGTTTTTTTATTTATTTTTTTTTTGTTGACCTTATTGTTTGCACTGATAGCAATAACTGGTTTTTGAAAGATTACCTAAATGGCATTGGCTAACTTCTGCTTTGTTTTCCTTTGTTCTTGGCTGAGTTGATCCTGAAATAAAATAAAACCATGTTCATTTTTCTAATTCATAAAAACCATCAACAGTTTCTAAGTGTTAGAGATGATAACAAGCTGTGCATGATTTCTAACGGTGATGTTTCTAACTTCATCATTAGAAATCGGGTAGACACAACTTTCTAAAAGTGCACTTAGCAATGATGGCTAGTTTTTGTTAACAGTTAACCATCTGAAATTGTGCAAGAAGAGGTTTGTGTTTATATATCTTTGTATAAATTAGGTTTTACATTACCGATGAGTTCTTGAGTGAAAGATGGCATTTCCAACTTGATTTTTTTTCTTCTTGGATCTTTTACTTCTAAAACATAATCAGTTTTAGTATCATTCACTTGTATAAACATTTAAGCAATCACAGAATTAGTCCTGCAACAAATACATACACACTTCTGTGTTGTTTTTTTGTTTTGTTTTGTTTTTTTTACAGCTCTAACAATAACAATAGGGCAAGGAGTTGATTTGGGCATTTTCATTTTTTGAAAGCGTGTTGAGATTTGCATAAAAATCAAAAATCAAAAATCAAAAAGAATTTACCTCTGGATGTAGAGGCAAGACTTTGGCTAAATAGGCTACCAACAGATTGAACAGCATAAGGTGAGAGCTGCTTTGCAAGAACAGTACCAGCCTGTTGGACAGGAACAGCTGAAACTGGATCAGATGAAAGAAACAAACTGGGTTTGGCCAATGTTTGCTGAAAAGCAACAAGGCTAGGAGTCAGAGGAACAGAAAAGACCTCTTTTGAAGGACAGAAAGCGACTTGCTGAGAAGGAGAAGCAGAAACAGGTTTGGCAACCACTTGCTCATTAAAGTAAACTGGAGAAAGTTTTGCATGGTGTTCAATAAAATCCGGTTCATCAGGAAATAATGTTAATGCAAGAGGAGAACAAGCTGTGCCAACAGGAACAGCTAGAGTCTGATCTACATCCATACAAACAGCTTGTTCGTTAGGAACTAGTTGTGCAAGAGCAGGGGATAGTTCAAGAACTGGACCAGCGATTGTTTGTTCAGATGGAACAGACGAAACAGGAGTTGAGGTAGGTTCACACAAGAAATCTACGGCATGGTCGTTGCTATCCTCTAAAGGAACATTGTTTTCTACAGCTGGAGAAAACGGAACCACTGTGGTACAGCTGAAAGTAGCAGCACATTCTTCAGAGTCAGAACCGGAGTCTAAATCTTCCTCAAAGATGTCCTCAACCTCATGAAAACCGTACTCCTCTGCATTAGTTTGGAGCCAGTCCATCACATCCTTCTCCTTCTTTGGTGGTCTCTCAGACTTTTCAACAGTCAAAGACTCTATGACTCCGAAGGACTGTCCGATGCCCAGGGCAAAGCGCAACTCCTCTGCAGCGTTCCACTGGGACACATAAAAGCTATCCATTGTGTTCCTGCTGTGCTTCATGTAGAGTGTAGCAAACCGCTCGCGATCTTCTTTGCTGTTGTTGGCAAAGTAAGTGGCTATCGAACCGCGAATGCAAGTGGGAGTAAGACGCTTCATGGGAATGTTTACTTGGCTTTTTCTGAAGCAGGACGTCAGGCAAGAGGAGATAGCAGAGGAACCCATCTGGTAAACAGGCACTCTAGTTGCACCGAGTGTCACACATTCGTCTTTGTTGGGTCTCATCGATGGAAAAAGGGGCCTGTAGCAGTCGCTCAACTCCAAAACAGTCTTGGTGTCTGCAGCCATGTAGTGAGAGTCGTTGACAAGAAGGTCTCTGTATCTCAGCAAATAAATATCGATCAACACTTTCAAGTCGTTCGGCACTAGAATGTTTTTGGCTCCGTACTTGTATGCTGTTTTGTAGCGCTCTTGCACAATGCAATATCCACACTCACTCTTCTCAGCAGCCATGTAGTCTCTAATGTTTAAAAGAGCAATGTTAGATTTTCTTAAACTGTTAATTACAGTGACAGAGAGCAGAAGATGGTTTCGTAGAGACACAGCATTGTCTCTAGTCGGTGTAAGAGACGGCTTTCTAATCGATTCCACTAACTGTCTTACGTATGCAGACTTGCCATATTCGTTCAGCAAACTGACATTGATGATGTTGATGCATTTTTTGCTTTTCACAAGGCTCCTCCTCAAAGAACGAAAGGGCCTCAGCACTTTTTGTAACTCCTCCACCTTGCAGCGCAAACGTCGGATGGCCTCATGAGAAAGTCCGAAATAGACATTCCTGGCTTCACTGAAACGAAACAGGAGACAAAGGTAGACAAGGCGGTTGTACAACGTGTGACAAGACATGGCTTTTGTTTGGTCAAGTTCACTCAGCTTGGAATTGAGCTGAATGTTTTTAAAGTGCATGGAAAAGTATCTATCCTCCAAAACGTTGGAATTGGTGAGAGCGTTCGGGTGCAGCGTCAGCGTGCTGTCACAACATGTCAATATTTCAACAACTGCATTTTTGTAGATCTTTGCTTGTGACAAAGTGTTGTTGTTGGCTACCACAAGCCACTTTTCAAAATCTCTGAAGAGCTCATCTGCTGACTGGTAATAAAAGTGAAAAGCATCTTTGTCCAGCTGAAACAAGAGTCTCTTATCTTCTGTCAAGACGGAGGAGTTGGAAACCAAGTGCTTTAAGGAATTAAAATCAGAGTCTAGGACGGATTCGGTGTTCAGCTCTTTGTTTTCTACAGAGGTGCAGTGGTTTGCAGAAGGAGCCTCGGACGAACCAGCAACTGATGAGGGCAAGCTTAAAAGAGGATCAGAGGAAAGAACCGGAGAAGAAAAAGAGGAGGAAGGCCCAGGAGCAGAGGATGCAGAGCCTGATGCAGACGCTTGTTCAGCTACTGGCTTAATACCAAAGAAGGCAGGTCGAATAAATTGAGGGACATAGAGCTTGTCGTTGTCGTATCGCTTTGCCTCTGCAATCTTTTGTTTGATCGTCTTGGAATCGTAGAAATGAGTCTCTTTCAAGTGTATGTCCAGTCGGTCGTAATACTTCCAACATTGCAAACAGGGGTAAGGTTTTGGACAGCCGGACTTGCGTTCGAGACGAGCATGCTGAAACTTCCTGACCATTGCAGAGTAAAAGATGGAAGCTTCATCCAAAGTCCAAGAATGATCTTTTTTAGTCAAGTGTCTTTTAATGCTTGTGGAGGAATGTTTGCACAAAGGCATCGGACAGCTAACAGCGTACCTCTTCTTGGTACCATAGAAAGGTACAACCCTGTTTACGGAGCCACACGCTGCAACTAATGCGGCCCTGACTTTGTTTTTGAGCTTTAAGTCTCTCTGTTCTTGTGACTGCCTTCTTTTCTTTTTTTTCGCTTTAGAGTTCGGAGAAGGGGCAACAACAGTGTTGTTTTCTTGTGAAGAAGACATGTTCAGGTGTTTGTTTGCAACGGTTTATGCTAAAAAAAAGAAGACAGTTAGTGAGAGTGTTTTTCTTCTGCCTGCATCCTGGAATCCTGGAATGTTTACAACTGCAGGGAAGAGCTGTGTTTTTTCGAATCCTCTGCAAAAGAGAAAAAAGAAAGAAAAGAGAGCAACAAGAAGAAACAAAGTTTCCACTAGCAAATGAAAAAGAATGAGAGCAACTAGCATTACATGCATGGTGGCAGCAGTGATTGCTATTATGAGAAGGAGAATGAGAAAAAAAAAAAAAAAAAAGAAACAAATAAATAAAGAGATGGAGTTTGAGAGGATCTCGCAACCATATGACTCAAAGAAAGAAACTGTGTTGAAAAAAGGCAAGAGAGGGCAAATAGAACTTGCTAACAAGGACAAATGACAGACATAACTACAACAGTAACAACTCTCATTGCAAGCATAATAACAACAGCATCAGCATCACTGACTCAGAGAGTGTTGACATAACAAAAAAGAAAACAAAAGTACAAGCCAAGTGGGGGAACATTAACAAACACTCATTGCAACTATAACAACAACAACAACAACAGCAACAGCATCACTGACTCAGAGGGTATTGATAAAAAAAAACAAGCAAAACAAAAACAAACAAAAAAACAAATAAAAAAACAAAACAAGCAAATTGGGTGAACAGTAACAACTCTCATTGCAAGCATAATAACAACAACAGCATCAGCATCAGCATCACTGACTCAGAGAGTGTTGACAAAATAAAATAGACAATAAGCAAGCAAAGTGGGTGAACAGTAACAACTCTCACTGCAAGCATAATAACAACAACAGCATCAGCATCAGCATCACTGACTCAGAGAGTGTTGATAAAATAAAACAGATTATAAACAAACAAAGTGGGTGAACAGTAACAGCTCTCATTGAAAGCATAATAACAACAACAGCATCACTAACTCAGAGGATATATAAAAAAACAAACAAACAAACAAACAAAACAAAAACAAAAAAAAAACAAGCAAAGTGGCTGAACAGTAACAGCTATCATTGCAAGTAAAATAACAACAACAGCATCAGCAACATCATCACTGACTCAGAGAGTGGTGATAAAATAAAACAGATTAAAAAACAAGCAAAGTGGCTAAACAGTAACAACTATAAATACAAGTAAAATGACAAAAGCAGCAACAGCATCACTAACTCGCAGGGTGTTGATAAAAAAAAAAGCAACAAACAAATAAAGCAAGCAAAGTGGGTGAACATTAACACTCATTGCAACTATAATAACACCAACAGCAACAGCATCAGTGACTCAAAGGGTGTTGATAAACAAAAACAAAGGCACAAACAAAACAAGCAGAGTGGGTGAACATTAACAACACTTATTGCAAGCATAATAACAACAACAGCATCAGCATCACTGACTCAGAGAGTGTTGATAAAATAAAATAGATTATAAACATGCCAAGTTTGTGAACATTAACAAACACTCATTGCAACTATAACAACGACTACAGCAACAGCATCACTTACTCAGAGAGTGTTGAGAAAAAAAACAACAAAAAAAACAAAAACAAAACAAAACAGAAAACAGAAGTACAAGCCAAGGGGGGGAACATTAACAAACACTCATTGCAACTATAACAACAACAACAGCAACAGCATCACTTACTCAGAGGATATTGATAAAAAAAACAAACAAACAAACAAACAAAACAAGCAAAGTGGCTGAACAGTAACAGCTATCATTGCAAGTAAAATAACAACAACAGCATCAGCAACATCATCACTGACTCAGAGAGTGGTGATAAAATAAAACAGATTAAAAAACAAGCAAAGTGGCTGAACAGTAACAACTATAAATACAAGTAAAATGACAAAAGCAGCAACAGCATCACTAACTCGCAGGGTGTTGATAAAAAAAAAAAGCAACAAACAAACAAAGCAAGCAAAGTGGGTGAACATTAACACTCATTGCAACTATAATAACACCAACAGCAACAGCATCAGTGACTCAAAGGGTGTTGATAAACAAAAACAAAAGCACAAACAAAACAAGCAAAGTGGGTGAACATTAGCAACACTTATTGCAAGCACAATAACAACAACAGCATCAGCATCACTGACTCAGAGAGTGTTGATAAAACAAAATAGATTATAAACAAGCCAAGTTGGTGAACATTAACAAACACTCATTGCAACTGTAATAAGAACAACAGCAACAGCATCACTGACACAAAGGGTGTTGATAAACAAAAACAAAAACACAAGCAAAGTGGGTGAACATTAACAACACTCATTGCAACTATAACAACAACAACAGCAACAGCATCACTGGCTCAAAGGGTGTTGATAAAATAAAGAAATAAAAACAAAACAAGCAAAGTGGGTGAACAGTAACAACTCCCATTGCAAGCATAATAACGACAACAGCAACAGCAACACCATCACTGACTCAGAGAGTGTTGATAAAATAAAATAGATTATAAACAAGCCAAGTTGGTGAACATTAACAAACACTCATTGCAACTATAACAACGACTACAGCAACAGCATCACTTACTCAGAGAGTGTTGAGAAAAAAAAAACAAAAACAAAAAAAAAACAAAACAAAACAGAAAACAAAAGTACAAGCCAAGTGGGGGAACATTAACAAACACTCATTGCAACTGTAACAACAACAACAGCAACAGCATCACTTACTCAGAGAGTGTTTATAAATAAAACAAAAAACAAAAACAAGAAACAAAAATACAAGCCAAGTGGGTGATTACTAACAGCGCTAACAGCAGCAACAACAGTGTCTTTAGAAACAACAAACAAGTACAACAGCAACAACTGCTTTTACAGAGTATAACAATAACAACAACATGGCACTAACAACAACAAAAGGGTTGGAATAAAAACCTGTAGGCAAAAGGAGAGCTGCATTCAGACAAGATCGATTACAAAGAGGCTCTTCTTTAGGACAGAGGAGAAACTGCTTTTGAGGGACAGAGGGACTTTTGTTGTTGTGGTTGTTGTTGTTGTTGTGCAGAAACCAACAAACTTTTATTGAACCGAATATAACCGAATATAACCGAAAGTCTTGTTTGCTTCTGTTTTGTGCCATCAAGAAGGGAAAACAAAACATCACAAAACAAACGAAGCAAACGAAACAAACAAACAAACAAACGAACGAAACAAACAAACAAAAAAAAAAAAATTAAAAAAATTAACAAACAAACAAACAAACAAACAAGCAAACAAACAAAAACAAATAAGAAAAACAGAAAACGCAGTACCGAAACCTCGCCATTTTTTATCCTTCCTCAAGCTTTCTCTGGGCGCCAAAGACCGAGAAAGTTGAGCAAACGTGACGTTGAGGGGGGGGAGGGGGGTACTTAAGGACAGCAGACCGACCAATGGCACGCTTAGGAGAGACCCACGTGAATGCTACATTTTCTTTCTATGTACGCTGAATCCGCTCAAAGTCTGGAATTTCCAGCATTCACGTGTCATCACTCCAGCCACCAGATTGGCCCACACTTTGCACACTTTCAAGACTAGAAACTCACTTGTGCTCAATTTGAGCAAAAAAAAAAAAAAACTAAGTCTCGCATGGCGACAACTTTTCCAAAAGCAAACAAAGGCAAACGAAGGCAAACGAAGAAAAAACAAAAACAAATAAACAAAAACAAAACCGAATAGGGAGAGAGAGAGTGAGTCGACTCATTTCTTTCGACTGCCTTAAACGAGAAGTCTAAAACGTTTAAAAGTTGAAAACTAAGTTTTTTAAATGAACTGCACCGAAAAAACTTTACGACAGTTTAGCTGGTTAAAAACGCAGAGGAAAATATTTTATAAAATTTAAGCGTTCTAAAGATGTCCATTTTTGTTTTTGTTTTTTTTATTTTGGTTTGTTTCTGGCTTGTTTCTTTCTTTAAATTCTAGCGATCGAGCATATTTGAACGGTTTCATCAACCTGTCGGCGCACGTGCTCGAGAGCTAGAACTTTGATTGCTTTTGTTGTTGAGAATTGAGAATGTCCGAGCAGGTTTTTTTATCGATTTCATCGCTTGTGGCGAGGCAAAAATCAAAACGCTTTTTGGACGAAAGAAAAGAGATTAAAAGGAAAAAAGAGAAGAAAAAAAAAACAAAAAAATAGGTTATGTGTTATGAACATTTATTTTCTCACGCGATGACGTCTAGTTTTGTTAGAGTAATTAAAATATGGTATCAAGTTTGTAATTTCTATCTTATTTTTAGTTACGGATAATTGCCAATTATGTCACGTTTAGTATACACAACGCTGTTTTCTTAATAGCAATATGATACAAACAAGTTATAAAAAAAAAAGCGTTCGCTCGATCTTCCTTAGTCAGTTGAACAAAAAGAAATTTTCACAACATATGATTGATTTGGTTGTCCTAGCAAGCTGTTTTAGCAAACGACTAGAGGTTGCAACTGTTGTTCATTGAAAACGAAAAATCTAGCGTCAGCAAGAAATTTTTGAATACATAATGTACACAAAAGTGGCACTTACAAATGAAAATGTAAAAAAAAACTGTTTACCTTGATGCCAGACTCGCAGAGATGTTGTCGCTCGTTGCTATCGACTGCGAACAGCTTTGTTGTTTTTCGAAGTGCCTCTTCATTCTACTTATAGCCGAAGTTTTGGCTTCGAAAAAAAATACGAACGTCGTTAAGCTCAACGAGCTGCTTTAATTGTTGTTCGTGCGAAAACGAAATGCTTAAAACGGATAAAAGTGTTGGCGTAATTACACTTTTCGACCGCGATGCAGTTTGTCAACTCTAGCGTACTTTTTTGGCTCGTGGAGCAAAAGCCTCATGATAATAGCAAAGGCTTAAAATGTCTTAACATGTCAGCAAAGGCTTAATATGCTTAATAAACTGTGGTTAAGCTTTTGCGGTGCAGTTCATTTACAACTTAATTTGCAACTTGCTGGCACAAGCAAACGTTTATGACTTCTCGTTTAAGACAGTTGAGCGAAATCAGTCGACTCACTCATTCTCCCTTTTCTGTTTTGTTTTTGTTTTGTTTTTTTGTTTTTGTTTTTGTTTTTGTTTGTTTTTTTTTTTTCTTTGTTTGTCTTTTGTTTAAAATGTAAAAAACTCGAAAGGAAAGTTGTTGCTTTGTTTGCTTATTGAAAGTTTTCGCCAGTTGCAAGACTTAGTTTTGTTTTTGTTTACTTATTAAAATATCGAGGAAAATATTTGAGGACATCGCATTCTAATGGTGCCTTTATAACAACATCTAACGATTTAACGTTTAATGTTGTGCTCAAAAAAAAAATTCCTTTTATATCTCTCAATGGTCTCCAACGATAAAACTGCCGACCAATCGCAACGATTAAACAGCCAACCAATGGCAGCTCAATGGTCTCCAAACAAGAGACTGCCGACCAATGGCAGCTCAGTGGTTTGAGAAGTGAGATCATTCGATTTCCTTTTATTATCTCCAGTTTGAACTAGTGCTTGGCTTGTGGTGCAGAAACTAAAACTTCCCGTTTTTGTATTTTGTTTTGAATTTCTTTGCTTTGAGCTTTTTAATCGATCGATAGCTTTAGGAGAAAAGAAGAAACCCCTCTGACGAAGTCTTGGCTTTTTTAAAAACGCTCAAATTTTGGCAAACAAATCTCATACGAAACGCTACTTTGATGTCAAGCTTTCGTTACTCCCTACTCCCTTCTAGCGGAGGGCGGCAAAAAGGTGTTGCATCCTAGAGCTAAAAGTGAGGAGGGAAGCAAGTTTTTTTTTCGTTTTGTTTGCTTTTTTATGTTTTTTGTTTTTTTGAGGGGGGAGAGTTAGAGGGTAAGGGGGTTAGGATTAGAGGGGGTTGGGGTTACGGTTTGGAAACCTGGGGACGAGGATATCAAGCAGGAGTTTAGTGTTAAGGTTAAAGGGCCCACGAGGGGCGTCCTTCAATTGTAAAATGCCTTTAGACGCACGTGTCTAGTCGTCTCGTTGCATCGACCTAGAGGAGTTTTCTGATAGATCTTGCGCTTTGGGCTCAGTTAATCGGTCTGTATCCATTGTAAACACGGTGTCTGCCGTTAGAAAATCGTTAACCAGGCGTTTGTGAGCTTTAACAACCATCCCTTTGAGTTTAAAACGAACGTTTCTTCAAAAGCCACTCGAGATGGAGGTACTCACGGAGGTTTGTTACGGTAACAACCCTGTGGTTTGCCATCTTCTTTCTTTCCGCAGCGTCGCAAACGCATCGGCCGGTCTCTTAGGTGACGAAAAAACGTCTGATCTCTCGACTGGAATGCTTAACGTACTAAGATTAGTAGAGTTAGTACTAAGAGTTGCATCTGGCCGCCGTAATTTTCTTCGATGATGTCTTGAAAATTTCGTGACGTCGTTTTCAAACCTCTAGGGTCGATTTTAACCTTCGACCTTAAAGTCGATTTTAGCCTTCGGTGTGGCTCTGTACAACTTTTGCGGTGAAAAAGCTTGCGCGGAGTCTACAGTTGTATTTAGCCGACAGACGCTGGCAACGCAGAAACAGAATGACTCTTGGGCGGCGCAAACCGAGCGTTCAGCAAATTTCTAGCATTTTACGTCAAAGCGGACAATCTGCACGACAAATAAAGCTAACTTTCTCGTTGCAACAGTTAGTCACTGGATCGTTGGACGAGTGTGTACAGCTGTTTTGCGTCGAAAGCCGACCGGTGGTCGGATGCGACTCTTCTTTTCATTCGAAAATCAGAACCTGGCCATCAGTCGTGTATCACCATCGAATGCTTAATGTAGTGATTTCTCGAAACGACAAAAGCTTGTAAAACAAACAGCTTCGCTGTACTGTTGCCTAATATGTTAACGGATGGCCAGGAACAACCTTGGTCTGTAATGAATGAGTTCGTTTTTCCATTCGAGGCACTAATTACTGCAGTTTTAAAAGTCACCTAAAGTATAAGCTCATCTCTCCATTCAAGAAAAACAAGCATCAGAGTTTCGGAAAGTTTGCATGCACGACACCACCATCGATGATACTTAAACAAACAGAAAATGAATTGCAAAACAGAACCACTGAATTGCAAAACATAACAACGGACAGCTTGTAAAATGCATGGTGATGAGCTTCTTCAATCCAATCAAGGAACCAAGCATCACAGTTTCGGCAATGGTGCATGTGCAAATCAGCAAACTGTGATACTTAATCAAACAACTTCACTGTTTTGCTTAGTTTAAGAACGGATGGCTAAGAACAACCTCGTTAGTGAGTATGAAGTCATCTCTTCATTCCAGGAATTAATAATAATCAGAGTTTTAGAAGTCTCTTACGTGCGATACTACTATCAACGGTACTTAATCAAACAGCCTCTCAGAATGGCCTAGTTTGAGAACGGAAGGCTAGGAACAACCTTAGTAGTGAGTCATCAGTTCAACTTTTCATTCAAGGAATTAAGCATCTAAAATCTGAAAAATAAAAAGAAGAGCTCTTTGTTAGAAGTTCTTATTTTTATTTTTCCTCAACTTCTATTTCTTTTCTTTTTTTACTTTTTTTTTTTTAATGATAGTTTTTCTTTTTTTTTATCTATTTTGTTCGTTTAAATTAATACAACAGGCGTTTTAGGTCGTTTCTGTAACATTATTTAACACTTTAAATTGTAATAAATATTTGAACAGAAGAAAATCCCTTTCGTAACGTTAAAATGTCATAAGAACATTTCATCTTTACCAAATACGCTTGTAAAAATAGTTTCACTTTTAAAGTTTGTTGTATATGTCTTTTAATTTAGTGAATCGCAATTTGGATTTTCTTAGGCGCACATCTACTTTAGTTGCTTTTTCTTAAAGAAAGGTCACCAGAGTTTTCTTACACAGCCCCTGCAGCATAATCTTTAACAAAATACTCTTTTGAAAAGTTTTACATTGAAATAAACAAAAGCCATTTGCGTAAGTAGAGATAACTTAGAGAATAAAAAGTGCATAAACGCCTCGCTACTTTGATGAAGAAGAAACGGATGACTAAATGCAACTTTTTAATTTCGTGTGCTATCTCTTTCGATTAAGGTACTTTTTGAATATTTTTTCAAAGAAATGTTAGCGTAGTTTTCCTTTTTTAAATTTAAATCATGTTTAAAGGTAGTTTTTGAATGTTTTTTCAAAGAAATGTTAGCGTAGTTTTCATCTATTAAATTTAAATCATGTTTAAAGGTAGTTTTTGAATGTTTTTTCAAAGAAATGTTAGCGTAGTTTTCATCTATTAAATCTAAATCATGTTTAAAGGTAGTTTTCGAATATTTTTTCAAAGAATTGTTAGCGTAGTTTTCCTCTTTTAGATCTAGCTTATGTTTAAGGTAGTTTTTGAGTATTTTTTCAAAGAAAAGTTAGCGTAGTTTTCCTCTTTTAGATCTAGCTTATGTTTAAGGTAGTTTTTGAGTATTTTTTCAAAGAAAAGTTAGCGTAGTTTTCCTCTTTTAGATCTAGCTTATGTTTAAGGTAGTTTTTAAATATTTTTTTAAAGAAAAGTTAGCATAGTTTTCCTCTTTTGGATATAGCTTATGTTTAAGGTAGTTTTTAAATATTTTTTTTAAAGAAAAGTTAGCGTAGTTTTCCTCCTTTAGATCTAGCTTATAATTCAGGTAGTTTTTGAATATTTTTTCAAATAAAAATTAGCAAAGTAT